>NC_137050.1:49691770-49709270 GCF_032717465.1 Coenobita brevimanus
ACACACTGTCCATCCGTTTCAAAAATACGTGTTCACACGTCACTCTGTATCTCCCCAAAACGCCTCTCATTTCCCATACTATCCCCTATAAACATGTCCTTAGCTCACATTGTCCACTGTGTTTCCTGAACACACCCTCACGTACCAACTCACTCTTCCCCTCACACACAGTCACACTACCCATTTCGTCACCCAGACACACTCACGACGGACCCACGTACTTAATGCCACACACTCTAACCCACCCCTGCTCCCCTCAAACTTCTCTCAGACCTCATACGATTAACGCTCCCTCCCCATTATCACGACTTGGCTGAAACTGGGTCACGGAGGGGACGTGTTGACCTACGTGGAAGTTCGAGTGGGTGAGTTTTATGTCAGATGGGGTGGAAACAGAGGGAGAATAGGATTGAGTCAGGATTAAGAGAGAGCGAGTTATTCGGTGTGGAAGTTCAGTTGGTTGAGTCTGAAGATGATTAAGTGGTAACGGAGGGAGAATGTGGTAGTAAATGATAAATGTTCAGTTAAGGAGAGACGATATGGTATGGTAAAATATATGGTCGCTTACTGAACCATCGACACTGATTATGTGTGTCAAGTAATGGGACACATCTCAGCATTCATACCACCTCTGTCCTTTGTACGCAGATCCCTCCCGATAGAGACACCTTCTGGAGGCGCGCGTGTGTGCAGCCTTTGTTGAGTAACCACTGTCGATTCCTATTTTCTTTTTTCTAGTTAACACAGAAGGCTTTGTAGCACTCGTCTTTAGCGATGATCATCTCCAGTGAGAGTATATAGGCACCAGTTTTCCACGGTACATTAAAACTGACATAAATTCGCTTAATGATAAACCCTTGGCATCATCTTGGGTCGACTTTCACCCCATATTATAAATTTCTGAAGTTGTTATGATTACGGTATATACTTTCTTATATTATTTGATGTACACGAATGCTTTTTTTTTTTATTCCTTAATTTTGATGAGAAATTCTGAAGCCTTGATTAAACTAGAAATTTGAATTCTTGTCTGGAAAACACGGATAAAAAAATAGTGACTACACGCAAAGTTTAAGGGTTAACTTCTTTATTAACGTGGCAACTCGGAGCTGTTCCCTTCATCGTCTTTTCATTGCAGTCTTGCTCACTGCATCCCTTCCATATTTTTCACTCCCTCCTTCCTCCTCACGCTGACTCCTTCCCTCCCATCTTGTCCACTCCTTGCATTCCAGTTTCCATCACTTCTTCCCTCTCATTTTCTCTCACTCCTTCCCTTCCTTCTCACTTATTCTTTCTCTGCCACTTTTCCTCACTCATTCCCTACCACTTTCCCCTCATTCCTTCCTTCCCATTTTCTCTTTCTCCGTCCCTCGCACTGTCATGAACTCTCCACCACAGAGTCGCATATATACATTTCATTTCCGTGCCTCTTTCACACACCATCCTTTTGTCCTTGCCCTCACTAACTCCTAAACTGCGTCTTTCACACATTCCAAAATCCCTCTATCAGGGTTTGTAGGCTTTCATTCTTCATCTCCAGTCATCTCTGCATATTCGTCAAACATGAGTGCAGACAGATCCTGCACATTACCTTCTTTCTTCTCACTCCCTTCCCGTGTGTTCTCGCATTCTTCTCTGCAAGCCTTCCATAAGCTTAAAGACATAGCTCATCTAAAACATAAATGTGATAGACTGCGGTTGAAGCTTCCCTCATTCTGCAGTTCACCATCCTCGTCTAGGAAGACAGGAGAGGAGCTAAAGAACGCATACATAACAGAGCAGAGGAGATGCTCAGCTACATCGGTGATGCCACGTGAAGGCCTCCCTCTCTAGACAGTGGTAATCCAGTATAGGAAGAAGTATGTCAGACCAATATTATTGTTCTGACAGTTGCCATCACCCCCGCTACCATATTCTAGATGACCTCAAATACAGTACTGTGCTACCCCTTCTGTTTCCGCATACATGAATGGTCACTGCCTATAAATTCTCTACCTGATATTACAGATTGTCAGCTTATCCTGTCCCCTACCTGCAACCACCCTTCTCTTCACGCACTAACGCATCCAAACCTAGCTTCACCCTTTCATCAGCATTTTTATCTAAACCTCTACCACCACAGTCAAAAGACAAGTACCCCTGTGGTTTATGCATGCCTTCCTCTCTCCCTTCCCCTCCCCTCATATAACCGAGCTGTTCCATCTTCCTTCCAGTCCGCGAGTACTATCCCTTGAGTCTATGCTGATCAGCACAGCTCCCTGCGTCCAGTTCCTTCTCAGTACATTTCACGCACACACACACACACACACACACACACACACACACACACACACACACACACACACACGCACGCACGCACGCACGCACGCACGCACGCACGCACGCACGCACGCACGCACGCACGCACGCACGCACGCACGCACACACACACACACACACACACACACACACACACACACACACACACACACACACACACACACACACACACACACACACACACACACACACACACACACACACCATCAACTCGGGTGTCTTCCCTGCCTTCAGTCGTATTACCAACAAAAATACTCCCCCTTTAATTATCTCCTTGCCATCTCTCACTCTAGCTTTTCCCATAAATTCAGTTTTCTCATCTTATTCCTTTCATACACCTTTAACTTTATTTAGAAAGTCTTACTTTCACATTAATTACTCTTCATCATCCTTCATAACTCTTTATATAGTTTCCTCCATTTTTCTTAACCGATCTTTTATTTATGTCCTTTACCTCACATGCATATCTTCCTCAGTTTCTGCATCTGATCGTTCTCTTTGCTCCTCAGGCAAACCATGTATACTCATTTTATTTTCCACATGTATCTTTCCTCTCTCCCCTCATCACCTCCAGCCATCCGTCCTAAGTTCCTAACTCCATCACATCTCCTTCACACACCGTGCACTTTTTTTGCCTCAGCTTGCGTCCCATTACTTATTATTAATTTTATTCTCTACTAGGCCACTGAACGACGGCATTCAAGTTAGGAAGTATCTGTTGTAGTGAAGAGAGTAATGAAAGCAATGTTTATATCCCGTCCAAATCGAATACTCATCATTTAAGCTGAGTAAAATTGCTTGATGATAGCGAGAATACAGATGAATTAATGTGATGGAAGATGTTAATGTGCATCACTGCCGTCTACCCTCTCCACATTTGTATTTTTTAGTCCCTTCCTTAATCCATCCCCACTAGTCTCGTCACCCTCAGCAGTTTCCCTTCTGCCTGGTGTCTCCTGTTTCGCTAGTGTTTCTTTAGTCTAATCTTTGACATGGTAAAGTAGTGATTTAAGAAGCCACTTTCCATACCACTTCCCATGCCATTGACTGTTCATGTGGTTTTTAAAATCTGCCCTTTTAAATTCATCCAATCCGATAACAGTTCAAGATTTTATTCATGCTTTATCCAAACGTTTTTTCCTCCTGTGGATAATATTACAAAAATGTAAGGTTTGGCATTCCCTCCATTAACTCTTTTACTACCCGACATTCCCCCCAAGCTGAATAAAATAACATAGCAACAACAAAAGTGATCTAAAGAATTACATCCTTCGGTGGAATGGGTAATATCTCATCAGTACACATGAATTCAACTTGCTTTTCTCGTACTGTCTTTGCAACCCCGGCATATTACACCCTACATCCGTTGGCAGGTTTTCACTTCATCTCACCTAAACCTGCCGTTTCCCCACACCGTCCCACCAAACCCCATCATTAACCCACCCCACTTCACCAAACCCCATCATTTACCCACTCCACCCCACCAAAACCCATCAAAAACCCACTCCACCTCACCAAACCACATCATTAACCCACCCCACCCCACCAAACCCCATCATTAACACACTCCACCCCACCAAACCCCATCAATAACCCACTCCACCCCACCAAACCCCATTATTATCCCACTCCAGCCCACCAGACCCCATTATTATCCCACTCCAGCCCACCAAACCCCATCATTAACCCACTCCACCCCACCAAACCCAATCATTTTCCCACTTCACCCCACCAAACCCCATCAGTAACCCACTCGACCCCACCAAACCCATCAATAACCCACTCCACCCCACCAAACCCCATCACTAACCCACTTCACCCCACCAAACCCCATCATTAACCCACTCCACTCCATCCAACCCCATTTCTTCCAAACATCCCACCCAATTTCACCATTACCCATTTCCAGTCCATCATGCTCTGCCCAACCTCACCTTTACGTTTTACCTCTGTGTTACCCCACATCACGCCACTCAAGGACCACCACTCCCCCACTCCACCCCACTCAACCCCGAGGTACTTTATCATACCTGACCTGTTACCTTTATCCCACTCCACCCCCTCTCCACCCCCTCTCCACAGTCCCACTATTATCCTTACCTACCCCATCCAAACCAGCCATACTCAGTCCTTCCTCCCTTATCGATTTTGCCCTACTCATTCCTACCCAAACCCCAGGTACCCCACTCCACCTTACCTATCCCCAACATATTCTTCCTCACCTGCCTATTTTACGTCACTCCATCTCATCCAGCCTCCCTGTTACCCCACTTCACCCCACCTAACCCTGGCATTACCACACCCCACCGCATCCAACTTGTATTCCTCTTTTTTCACCAGTCACTTTTATCCCACTCCATCCCACTCAACCGTATCATTAACCCCATTCCACCCCACTCAACCACGTCCTTACCCTACAGCACCCCATGGATCCCTACCATATTCTTCCCTACCTCACAAGTCTGTTTAACCTCACTTTTCAACTCCACCATTACCCAAGTCCACCCCACCCAACCCTGCCATTACCACACCGTACCCAGCTCAAGTAGATATGCTGTATTTTCCTCATTTGTCTGTTTTACCCCACTCCACCCCACTCAACCTCACCATTATGAGAGTTCACCTTCCAACCCCGACATACCCTACTCTTCCTTACCTTTGTGTCACTTTCAACCCCTCTGCTTCCCTCCGTACCTCGTAATACTGAATTCTTTCTCATTGTCGTTTCTACCCCACTCCACCCCATCCAGTGCCACATTACCCCACTCACCCGGAATCAGTCCCCCCATACTCTACCTTCCAATACTTATTTTACCCCACTCCACCCCACACATACCCACCATTACCCCACTCCACCCCACACATACCCACCATTACCCCACCCCACCCCACACATACCCACCATTACCCCACTCCACCCCACAGATACCCACCATTACCCCACCCCACCCCACACATACCCACCATTACCCCACACATACCCACCATTACCCCACACATACCCACCATTACCCCACTCCACCCCACACATACCCACCATTACCCCACTCCACCCCACACATACCCACCATTACCCCACCCCACCCCACACATACCCACCATTACCCCACTCCACCCCACACATATCCACCATTACCCTACTCCACCCCACACATACCCACCATTACCCCTCTCCACCCCACACATACCCACCATTACTCCACTCCACCCCACACATACTCACCATTACCCTACTCCACCCCACACATACCCACCATTATCCCACTACTGTACACCCCACATATACCCACCATTATCCCAGTCCAACCCACACATACCCACCATTACCCCACTTCACCCCACACATACTCACCATTACCCCACACATACCCAACATTATCCCTTTCCAACCCACACATACCCACCATTACCCCACTCCACCCCACACATACCCACCATTACCCCACTCCACCCCACACATAATCACCATTACCACACTCCACCCCACACATACCCACCATTACCCCTCTCCACCCCACACATACCCACCATTACCCCTCTCCACCCCACACATACCCACCATTACCCCACTCCACCCCACACATACCCACCATTACCCCACTCCACCCCACACATACCCACCATTACCCCACTCCACCCCACATATACCCACCATTACCCCACTCCACCCCACACATACCCACCATACCCCACTCCACCCCACACATACCCACCATTACCCTACTCCACCCCACACATACCCACAATTACCCCACTCCACCCCACACATACCCACCATTACCCCACTCCACCCCACACATACCCACCATTACCCCACTCCACCCCACACATACCCACCATTACCCCACTTCACCCCACACATACCCACCATTACTCTACTCCACCCCACACATACCCACCATTACCCCACTGCACCCCACACATACCCACCATTACCCCACTGCACCCCACACATACCCACCATTACCCCACTGCACCCCACACATACCCACCATTACCCCACTGCACCCCACACATACCCACCATTACCCCACTGCACCCCACACATACCCACCATTACCCTACTGCACCCCACACATACCCACCATTACCCCACTGCACCCCACACATACCCACCATTACCCTACTGCACCCCACACATACCCACCATTACCCCACTGCACCCCACACATACCCACCATTACCCTACTGCACCCCACACATACCCACCATTACCCCACTGCACCCCACACATACCCACCATTACCCTACTCCACCCCACACATACCCCCCATTACCCTACTGCACTCCCACTTAACCCAGCTTTGATAAAATGGTGAAAATCCTCGTGGAGAAAAACTCGGGGAAAATTGCAGAGGAGAAAGCTTACAGGAAAAAAAAAAATCGCTGGCAAAATCTCAGGAAAGCAAATCATGGGGAAAGACAACTGAAGGAGAAGAAACTCCCGAGGGAATAAAACACAGGCAATAAAACTTGCTCTGGTAAAACCTAGTGGGGCAGAAACTCAAAGGGAAGGACTTGTGAAGAACAACTTGCCGGAAAATACTTTAAAGTAAAAAAAAAAAAAAAATCAATGGGAAGAATTTATCGGAAAATCGCATATAAAATCACTTGGAGAAAACTGAGTGGGGAGATAATCGCAAGGGGAAAATTGTGGGGAATCATCCCATGGAAAAAGTGTGTGTGGGGGGGGGGATTCCTTAGGACACTATTTTGACGGAGTAAGATAAATATTTTGGGGAAAAAATACAATTAAAAACTTGCAGGGAAAAACATACAGTACGAGTTGTAAGTTGCGAAGAAAAAGCACGCGGAAAATTTAAGAGAAAAGCCTCTCAAGGAAATAACTCCCAGGGAGAAAAAAAGCGGTGTATATTAATGTATGCTTATATATAGATTGAGAGAGAGAGAGTTTTTTCCTGTCTGTACATGAAGAGGGTCCATGTCGAGTTGAAAATATCGTATGCTCACAATAAACACAATGGCATACTTCCACTGCCAAAATAGATCACATATATAACAGACAAGAGAATATTTACGCGTCCTGTACCGAAGTAAACTAGTGAAGAAGAGATGATTGTGAGCTCATGTTAATATACTCTGCTGTACCCGTAAACTGTAACCTCTTCATCAAACATCTCAACTATAAGCAGTACCCTTTCTTGAACCTGACAGTAATATCAGATGTTATACCAGGTCTGTTAAGAAAGTATCCGACCTTAGACTCTAAAAAGATAAATAGCTAACCCTTTTAGCTAGGACACTAATCCCCCTCAATGTAGACCCCTTCTGGCTTGACACACGCAGCCCAGCGTTCTTTCTACTGCCTGAAGCATTTTTCAGAGTCGGTTTTCGGTATCTCCCGTAGGTGCTTCGTCGCATTTGTCATTATCTCTTCTCCATCCACGTGAAGAACAAGCTCTGCGGATGAATGTTGCTCCAGACATGTTGGAGTATGTAAATCGCGATGAAGACTGTTATCACAGATGAGACTTGGGTGTACGGGTACGACCCAGAAACCAAAGCACAGTCGTCCCAGTGGAAGCATGCAAGGTCGCCTCGGCCAGAAAAAGCACGACAGGTCTGCAGCAAGGTGAAGTGCATATTGACAGCCTTTTTTTTTTTTTTTTTTTTTTGCGACTACTGTTGTGTTGTCCATCACGATTACGCACCAGAAGGTCAGACTGTCAACAGACATTATTACCTCGACGTTATCCGTCGTCATCGTGTCGCGGTTCGGCGGAAGAGACAAGACTTTTGAAAGGCGGCAAGTTGTTAGCTTCACCATGACAACGCCCCTGCCCATTCTTCTGAACTGATTCAGGAATTATTGGCCAAGCATAACATCCCGCAGCTCCTGCAGGACCCCCACTGACCAGACATGACTCCGTGCGACTTATGGTTATTCCTGAAGCTCAAAACTGCGCTGAAAGGTTCTCGATTTGAGACGAGAGAAGAGATCATGACGAATGCGACGAAGCATCTTCAGGAGATACCGAGAACAGACTTTGAAAAATGTTTCAGGCAGTGGAAAGAACGCTGGGCTACGTGGGTCAAGTCAGAAGGGGCCTACTTTGAGGGGGATTAGTGTCCTAACTCAACAGTATAGTTAATTATTTTTTAGAGCTTAAGGTCGGATACTTTCTGAACAGACCTTGTATGTTCTACATACTACCATGTCTCCATGCTTTTGTTACCTGTGCACAGGATGAAGTCTTAGGGTAGGAGTGACCCCAACCATGTAGAAGTAAATTAGCCATGAGGTCGTTAGGGTCCCACTACGTTTAAGTCCAATCTGGTCAGCTTCGGTACATTAAGTTCCGTTCAGGTCCATTAAGAATTCAGATCAGGTTAGCCCACACCCAGTTAAGTATTTGTTATTATATTTGGCCCACATCAGCGCAGAGTTTAGTTTAATTCAATTTTAACCCTTTTATGTCCATTCATGTCGTTTTAGGTTAGTGACATCCATCTTCGTAAACAAACTGCTTCAAAGCAAACTTTCGATGCACATTGATAAAATCCCGCCATATCTAGTTTGTGGAACGATGGAGGAACGATGTATTATATCCTTTGGAGATACGGTTTGTGGGTTTGTTGGTTGATATATTCGTATATACACACATACATGCACTCACGCTCGCACACACACACACACACACACACACACGTGTGTGTGTGTGTGTGTGTGTGTGTGTGTGTGTGTGTACGTACAGAAACTATAACACAACATGCTGCAACACTTTCAGTTTGAATTAAACTTTCTTTATATAACCTGTCAAGGTCTCAAATCTGGCCAAAACTGTTGCGTTCTCAAAATAATCACAGTTTCAGTAAGCGGTTATAATTATTTCGACCATCTGTTCAACCCACCGCACTGCAAACCATGACATTCGACTAGTAATACAGTTTTAAACTTAGAAACCTTCCTTTCAGTATCGTGTTCAGAACTTGAGTTGTGTGGATGGAGAGAGTTGAAATGACATGCTGAGAGAGTATTTGGTGAAGGGTTTGGAAGTCAGCAGGAGGCGTCATAAGTTAGACTGTAAAAATACCTCTAATAAAATGAAGGAAGAGAGTCAGAATTAGGTGGAGTGAGCATGACAGGTGCATGGGATGATGGTGGGTACTGGGGCATAACAGCAGCGTACGGCGTGAAGATGGGCATTTTAGCTCTGCGTAACGTGTAAGTCAGCGATTTGTCCTAAAATTTCATGAAGAAGAGCAAATGGTTTATTGAGATGCGTTAGATTCAATGGGCATGAAGAACAGAGATGGTGCGGGGGGAGGGAGCTGAGGCAGTGGGTGGGGAGAGTATCCTCAGTGGAAATGGGCACTTTTGTTCAGTGTTGGCCGTAGGGAATTTTTACTATACTCTGTTCATTATAATCTGGCCTAAAACTGCCATTTCTCCGTCTTGATTGCTGACGTGTAACAATAGATTGAAACTGGAATGCGAGTATGGAGCTATACATCAATGGGAAGGATGCAGTGCCATGGTATTGTCCTCTGTTGTGATTGAGCTACGGGAAATTAGCTGCGAAGGGACGAAAATCTTAGTCAGGTTAAGGTGAATGTACTGTAGAAATTTGGTGGGCACAAAAAGAACAAAGGGGTGGGTGTGACCAACTGGAATGGTGGTGGGACAGGGTGGGTGTGCTACAGTCTTTGAGCGTAAGCGTTGGAATTTAGAGCTATAGGCATAATAAATACTTCAACCTAGTCTTTCTGTAAAGATAAATAAAATAGAATATCATAGGGGTAAGGACACGTCGCTCTTGTATACGAAACACATCGGGAAGTGGTTAACAGTATAATTAAATGAACCCGCAGTCAGTCACGCACAAATACAGGCATCACACCATTTACTGAATGGGATGCCTTATTTTATCTCGTCACCACCATTGTCGTGCTTTATAAACTTTTGCTCGCTATAATATATTTGTGCAATACAGAGCATCCCATTATAGATATACTCCACCTTTGCCATATCACACAGCGCGCAACGCATACTATATAAACACACACACACACACACACACACACACACACACACACACACACACACACACACACACACACACACACACACACTCACACACAATTATACCACCACAACATTTACCCCCAAAGTGACCGTGATCTACGGATTTGCGTCCCGAAAAACACAAATTCGAGCAACATGAAAAACACAGGGACGTCATATTCGTTGATCAAATGTATAGAGACCAGCAAAACCCCCGAGGATTATCAGCTCGTAGCACGTTTTATCTCACCAGCTAAATTCCCAGCTAAATTTCCAGCTAAATTCTCGCGTGGAATGAAACTACTATTTCCCTATTCAGCGCCGGAAGCCCAGGAAGAATAATGAAGGTTTTGTTTAGCACAGTAATTTAATCCGGCTCGCCTATTGTAGCAAAAGCAGGGCAGGTCTGGGTAAGGAGCAGGGCATTGTTTAGACTGCACCCTGGCCCGACCTTTCCAGCCATAGTATTAAAAGGAAAAGCGAAATGGTATAAGCACGCCTTTAAATTTGTAAGGTCATTTATGGGTCACCTGGATTTCTTTTCTTTCTTCTTCTTCTACCTTTTTTTTTTTTTTTTTTTAACACGACTCTGGCCATGAGGTTAACAGCCCTTACCCTAAGGACCAGCAGTTCTACGTACCACACTCTTTCACATGTCACCACTTCGGCGCTAACACTCATCATCCATATTGAATACATGCTAGGGCAGTCTACATACAGGACTGGTGTATTGATATTAGCGAGGGCGTTTTTATTTGTCGGTGGGTCTGGTAGATAAGTAAAGGCTATTTTAACGATTTTCAAATCCTTTAAACTGTTCCCTTCCCAGCCGGGATTCGAACACGCGCCCAATGAACAGTAGACCACCTCTCTACCGACTGGGCCACTGCTTCCCCCAGTAGAGAAGAGCAAAATTACACTTCATCATTATATGCTTCAGACATCTCGACAAAAACTTGCAGCTTCTCCACACCACTGAAGTCCAATTGTTCATAAAAATGGAGTTTAACCCTTTAACACTTCTCTGCCTCCCTTTTCAATAGACTAAAATGGTCTGGCCTCGCGGAAATGGACCAGTAGAGCTGTTCCGACGATGGGAGGGTTGATTGTTACAGTATTAACAATCTCACCCATTCGATGTTTACTGTGTTGAATGAAATGGGGAGGCTAACAATGCTGAGAGAGAGAGAGAGAGAGAGAGAGAGAGAGAGATTTAACCTGACAGAAAAGACTTTATTTCCATTTCGTGTTAGTATGTTTTCATGCGCATATATTTTTTTCTTTGTCCTCCCTCGCACAGTTCTCTTCTTTTAAACCCTTACATTATCAGATCAACTCTAGTCTTCGCTTCTAACTAACGCCAGTCGATTTTATTCAGCTGAGAGTCATTAGTATTTGAAAGGAGTAATATTGTCACCCTGAACCCTCTCACGACCGGGACAGTTGTAGGGTCTGTATTCTAGTCAGTTGAGGAAGCGCCGTGACACCTATTACAGAGCGATTTATTTTGCTTATTACACCTAACTCTTCTATTCTGTGATACGTAAATCCTTCAGACAGTGCCACACACTGTATATATACTCGTAACGTACAGAAGGATATTAACCAGCCATACCTACAAATATATCGCTGAGGAGGAGAGCATCGTCCTATGACTCTGTTTTTGGTAAGATCAGGGATTTTTTTTTTTCTTTTTTTTTTTTTTTTTTAGTCATACGAGCTTCAGAATGGTAACTATTTTTTTTTCTTTACCAAGCAGCCAACCAGGGTATATTCCATCCATCCATCCAGCATCCAATCCTACGTCGCCCCATGAGGAGCGTAGGAGCCCGGGGCTAGGCAAGTTGGTCTAGACATTTAAGATGAAAGTGACCAGCCTCACTGAGTGGCATTACGTGAGCATTAAACCCCAACCATCCCTTGGATATAAACCTTCACCAGCTTAATTCGACTGGAGCGCCGAAATTACCCACTAAACCACCAGGTGCCAAAATTTGGTTATATGGTTACCACCCAGCGTAGTAAATCGTTTCCTGATGTACAGGAAACCATTTGGCTTGCCACTCAGTGTAGAGTCACCCACAGGCGAAAGGAAGAGGAAAGACTGAAGGAAAGAAAGACAGAAGAGGGAATGTAAAGTCACCCGTAGGCAGAAGGACGAGGAAAAACTGAAGGAAAGAAAGACAAGATGATGGAAGGAAAGAAGGATGGAGGAGAGGAAAGGGCAGACACCCGAGAGCTGCACTACATTGAGTGGGTGGATGGTGAGCGCCCCACCTATATTATAATAGACAATAACATTTTAGTTCTTGTAATCCTGCATATATATATATATATATATATACACACACACACACACATCTATCTATTTATCTATCTATCTATCTATATATATATGTATAATATTTACATTTCTACACTTTTGAGTCGTGGAAAAAAATGTTCAGTGTTCGCTTGCTTCGGCTATGATCCAAAATTTAATAATTATTTCATATGAATGTGAATCGCTGAAAATGATCGCTTGAACTAAAAACGGATTTTTTTTTTTTTTATAATTAACTACGTTTCTGGTTAAAAGGGAGACAGGGAAAAAAAAGATCTCATTCTGAAATATATACTTGAGGAAAAAGTGCGATAATGTATATGCATATCTTGACACTCCAGAAGACTTTGCAATTTAATGGAGTTGCAAGGACCAGCTGCGCACTACGGGCTGGTAAAAAGAGTGCAAGTTGCGAGTGAATCTGTTTGCGGGATATTGCGGAAGTTGCGAGTAATTGGGCAAGTTGCGTGTTTAGAGGGGATACGAGTGCGTGCGCGGGAGCTTCATGGACTTAGTTACTGTCAGGAAGTGCGCTGTTAGTGTGATAACTTATTAGTAAAGCGGAAAGTAAGTGGTTGTGTGTGTTGTCCCGCTTCCCTGAGCTTCCCTCCTTTATTACCTTTTCAGCATGATCATCGGAATAACGAACGGAGCATAATGGGGGAATGGGAGACAGGAGTAAAGAAAACAAGAGAGGAAGAGTATTAAGAGTAAAGAAAAGGAGGAAAAGAGAGGGAGAAACAGGACCCCCGAGAGTAAAGAAAAGGAGAAGATAGAAGAAAAGTAATATGAGTAATGAAAGGAAGGCAAAGAGGGGAGAAACAGGACCTCTAGGGCTTGCTTCTCATCATATTCTTTCTCAGTTGTAAACAGTTTAATTAGTAAACACAATCTGTGGCATTAATAAGGGGTAATCGCTGTAAGAACTTAATACCTAAAGAGAGACTAAAGTGCCTGATTATGTTACTCTCCTTCCATAACTTCCCTTTCGTTAATTACCACTTTAACACGACCATCAGTGGAATGAACCGAGAAGGAAAGAATGGGCAAAGGTGGAAAGAAAATGATGAGAAGAAAAGAAACAGAGCTTTAATCGATTTAGCCAGGGAAGTCTTATGTATTTTTTGTAAACGAAGATTTAATCCCTCAGCTCGAAAAGTCTATCCAAGGCTGAATAAGATTACTTGGATATGGCAATAGGAATATGGAAAAAGGTAATCCTAGTGAAAGGGGTAAGATGAGTGTGTTCTCTCTCTCTCTCTCTCTCTCTCTCTCTCTCTCTCTCTCTCTCTCTCTCTCTCTCTCTCTCTCTCTCTCTCACACACACACACACACACACACACACACACACACACACACACACACACACACACACCTTTCCTCATCTTCTCTCCTGTCATTTTGCCATAGAAAACATACATGTCAGTGTCTCCTCATCAGCACGTTGCATCATAATCACCCTATCCTTCGTTGACACTATTGTAATGACGTTTTATACATATATATATATATATATATATATATATATATATATATATATATATATATATATATATATATATATATATATATTATTACTGGTGTCCTTCATTATATTTAGAACACCCTACTATGCGTTTCAGGGGCCTTGACCCATCGTTTTTCGCAAATATCTGCGAAACAAACAGTCGGATCAGTATGGCATATTACCACGGCCTGTTTCACACCCTGCCCTAATTTTAGGCACTATAGTGCATTGCCAAATGTACATGATTACGGCGTTTACTCTTGACTGTGATAACGTCGTATCCTTCAGCCGACACGGCATTCGAACAGGTGAGGCGTGACTCAGTTGTGACGTCACCAAATACACTACCCCTTCTTCCCCACCCTCCTTCCTCTTCCCTTCACGTACGGTATACGTTAACATGGTGAGCCACGGGCAGTGGGCAGCATTAGGCTTATTCCCGCATTCTATGAAGAAACTTGCCTCGTCACTGCCATGTCCAACATGTTACGTTGTCGTTGTGGTTGTAAAACCGCAATTGAGAGAGAGAGAGGGAGAGAGAGAGGAGGGAAGGAGGGGGGAGGGTGGGGAAGGAGGGGTAGTGTATTTGGTGACGTCACAACTGAGTCACGCCTCACCTGTTCGAATGCCGTGTCGGCTGAAGGATGCGACGTTATCACAGTCAAGAGTAAACGCCGTAATCAAGTACATTTGGCAATGCACTATAGTGCCTAAAATTAGGGCAGGGTGTGAAACAGGCCGTGGTAATATGCCATACTGATCCGACCGTTTGTTTCGAAGATATTTGCGAAAAACGATGGGTCAAGGCTCCTGAAACGCATAGTAATATCATCATCATCATCATCGTCATCATCAGACGTGAACTTGGTGAACTGCAGGCTGAAATTGCCCTTTACTTGCAGTTCACCATATTCCTTTCGGGAGCTAGGTAGAGCTGAGAGGCGTTTGTGTAACCGAACAGCAAAGTTCCACCCTCTGTCAATGCCACCACATGAAGGCGTCGCTTACCAACATCAGTATGACGGTAAAGGGGTCATATAAGATCTATATAACCTGTCTAATTAGGGAATCTTTCCTGAGCAGAATAAAATAGTGCAGCGATAAACCGGAATAAGCCACTAAAACACGCTTGCTCAGAGCTCTTGTAATCTACTGTATATCCACATTAACAGTACATTGGCCTCACCATCACTATACTCATTTAAAACACTCTGTCTTTAGTTTACTTATTTTATCCATGTTTATAACACACACTCGTGACCTTTCCAGTGCCACCCTCATTCATGATACAATCTTCACTTTACTGACAATCCACATTCATGAGACACTATCTTCATTTTATCATCTCTGTCCACATTAATACTATAGTACCTTAACTTCATCTACACCATCCACATTCTTATAAAGTATCTAATCTTATCTACTCTGCCTAATTCATAATACACTGTCTTCAGTTAGCTACTTTATCCACATTCCTCAGAAACTGTTTTCACTTGTCCTAGTGTATCCATTGTTCCCGCAGTTTCTGTCCCCTCCACCCTTGTTCCTATTCGTCTAGCAGGATGGAATAGGGACCTGGCAGTAACATCAACACTTGCTAGAAATACTCCTGTGAAAGATGGTGGTTAAGCCAAAAGTTAAGCTTCATGTCTTTCCTGCATTCGATAGGCATAAAACCCAAGACTGATGCTTCATCCACTAATCGTGCTTACCATCTCTAGAGTCCAGGTGCTTTTGTGTGTGTGTGTGTGTGTGTGTGTGTGTGTGTGTGTGTGTGTGTGTGTGTGTGTGTGTGTGTGTTCTATTGAAGGAAACTTCTGATTTGCCTCAAAATTGGTCAGTTGTGTAAGTGATGGTGATTAATTTTTTCAGAACAATGACTTCTTGGTTTCTTTATCATGGCTACTCCCTAACAATTTCCTTAATCTTTTAAAAGCCTTCTCACGCTGTTCCTACCCCTTCAGTCCGTGAGCTTCTTTCTTAAGCTGAAGCTGAGTAAAATCGCCGGACGGAAGGAAGAACATAATAAAAAATATATCCTTGACGAGAAATAAATCCGGTAGCTGATGGGATTAATTACATTGCCGACTGCTGTTTATGGCAATGATATATTTCCCGTTGTAATTCACGTTAATAGAATTCGGGATTAAATGAACTTTGGATTTAATGCTGATCTGATCGTAGTGATGTATGGGGTGATACTCTGCCCTGAATTAACCATTTCACCTCGATGTCCTTATTTATGTTTTGTTTAATGAGAATGAGAGAATGACTAAGAGAGTATATGAATCCGGGTGAGGGGGAAAAGGAGGCTAGGGGTGAGTGAAAGGATGAAGAGAGAAATTCGAGAGAGGTGGATGTGAGTTGGAGGGATGGCAATCAGATGGCCGAGAGCAGGGTGACGTTAGGGCGTTGTGTTTAAGTAAGGCGTCTGGCAGTAGGCAAATAGATTGAGTTTTGATAGCCTCGAAGGATATTATTGAACTTGGAAAAAATCGTGTGCTATGCGAGAGTTTACTGAGGGCTCTGTGTAACCCATGCAACTCCACATGGTTCTCCGCAGCTAAATATCAATAGTAGACAACACGAATAAAGTGGAAGGTCACGGGGTGAATGAGTAATTGTGTTTTAGTGAGCACTGTTCAATAAACGTTTACTTTGTTCCCACTTATGCTGAGATGCTGAGTATTTTGGAACATAATTATGAAGAGAAAATAACGTAAGCCAGTTGCCCCATGCTAGGCAGTTCCTACAAGAGTGCAACGAAAAATCGAGAATAAGACTAGGATAGCAACGAAGAATAAAAGAAAAAAAAAGTACAGTGGTGAGTTAAAATCATTCCATCCTGCTTTGTTTATTATTATTATTATTATTATTATTATTGTTAAGTCACAAATGGGCGATTTTAACGTAGGAAGGATCTGTATTACTCCATGGGGTATAGAACTCAGTACCTGACTTCTCCAGTTCTAAAATTCTATCCCAGACTGAGCAAAACCGCTTGAATGGAAAAAAAAAATAAGTCATCAGTCTGAAGGGTTAATAATAGAATGCGGAAACGTAGATCGAGAAGCAGGGTGAATGATATGACGAGTATGTGATCCGGCAGAGCTCATCACTGACGGAGAGAGTTGAGAAGTTATTGTCGGGGGGATCAACGGTACAGTACATGCACTATCAAATTATCTAATGGACAGTGCCAAGATAGATCAATATTTCCAAAGGCAGGTAGGGTTTGATGGGAAGGCAAGAGATGACCTGCTACGCTAATGTACTTTGGAAGAACTTGTGACCTTAAAGGAATCCTAAATACAACTGGGGACCA
>NC_137050.1:49711770-49764270 GCF_032717465.1 Coenobita brevimanus
AATCAAGCAATATCACCTCACTAGAATCGATCTATCTATTGCCAGACGCCTTAATCCCATAAGGGGTGGCCACAAACAAATCGCCTCCATGTCGCCGTGTCCTCCGCCATTTCATTGCCCTGTTCCTAGCTAACCCCCCCCCCCTCTCATATACCTCTCCACTTCATCTCTTCATCTCATCCTTGGCCTTCCCCTCCCTCTCCCCCCCCCTCCACCTCACTCACATACACTCTCCTCGTCAGTCTCCCACTCTCCATCCTCTCCACATGGCCAAACTACTAGAATATTACTCCAGTGTTACCGACGGATTCTTTTACTCAGCTTAGGAGAGGCTTCGTGTAAGGAAAGGGTAAATTAGGCTTAACCTCCTCCCCCCCATAGCTCAGAAAGTCTCAAGGTAGCAAGAGTTAACACACAGAAAACATCGCCTGCTTTGAGGGGTTGAGCAGCGCATCCCAGTATTCCTTTATTATGAAAAGAAGTAACCTTATAAGCAAATAAAAGTCTGGTGGGCTAGTGGGTTCAGGCGCTTCAATTGGATTTCGCCCATAAGAGTATACATCTCAGGGATAGGTGACTGGGTGGCTTTTAATTTTCACTTACGTGCACTTAAATGTATTGCCTAAGTACCCTTGTCTTGAGCCCCAGTGATAAGACTTGACTCGTACTCTCATTGGTTTAGGAAGCTACCTGACACCTCTTTCTTAGCGATTTATTTTTGGATTTGGCTGGTTAATATCCTTTTTTATGTTATGCAGAGTATCGTGATATTTGATGGATTTATGTAACACAAAAGAGGACAGTGAGATGTAATAAGCAAAATAAATCGCTTAGGAAAAGATGTTAGGGAACTTCCTGAACAGACGAGAGTACAGGTCTGGGTGATACAGACTCTAACACCTGACACTCACCTTTTGTCTGTAATTATCCTGCTTTTTTTTTTTTTTTTTTTTTTAAGTGTACGGCAAAGACTTATTTACAATGTCGCTTTGTAATAAGTTTCCCTTCGTGTTGTGAATCATACGCATTGTAATTGTTTGTTTGTGACTGGCTGGGTTGCGTGGCCGTGTTAATGTAGGTTGCATTGAGCTTGTGTGGCGTTCAGTTGCATCCCTGTGTTGAAATAATGGAATTCTACCCTTTGACTAAGCTAGGGTTTATTTCAACTGGTTAAAATCTTCTGGAGTGAACATAAGTAAATTTCCAAAGCACACAAGCAGCTAAAACAATAATTCTGGTGCTAAATTTTAACCTGGGACAGCTAGAAGTGCTCTCACCTTAGCAAAATCGTTTGGTGTTAGGGTGAAGAAAAACCCAAATGTACTAAGACCAGTGAAAGGCTAAACACTCTCAGGCTGCTACGACTCACTCTCAGGCTTCTAGGACTCACTCTTAGGCTGCTAGGACTCACTCTCAGGCTGCTAGGATACACTCTCAGGCTCCTAGGACTCACTCAGGCTCCTAGGACTCACTCTAAGGCTCCTAGGACTCACTCAGGATCCTAGGGTTTACTCACAGACTCCTAGGACTCACTGTCAGTCTCCTAGGACTCACTCTTAGGCTGCTAGGACTCATTCTTAGGCTGCTAGGACTCACTCTCAGGCTACTAGGACTCACTCTTAGGCTCCTAGGACTCACTCTCAGCCTCGCAGGACTCATATCCGGGTTCCTAGGACTCACTCTTAGGCTCCTAGGACTCACTCTCAGGGTCCTGGGATTCACTTTCAGCTTCCTAGGACTCACTCTCAGGCTCCTAGGACTCACTCTCAACCTCCTAGGACTTGCTCTCAGGCTCTTACGATTCACTCTCAGGCTCCTAGGACTCTCAGCTGGACACGATCCTTTGGCGGTAGCAGGAATATGATTTAAGAGTTATCCCCGTCATGAGAGAGTCAGTGGAATTATATATACTCTTTTTATCCTAACTTGGCCTAACTGTTTTGACTGTAACATGGCCTATAATTGCACTCTTTCCGTCTTGAATGCTGACTTTTAACATTAGATTAACGCTAGAATACGATGCTAGTCACAAAGAAGTGCTACTGTCATGGAAAAGGACGTAGAGCTGTAGTATTGTCTTTTTCTGCCACTGAGATACGCGAATTAAGCTGCAAAAGGACGAAATTCTTGATCAAGTTAATGTAAAAGTAGTATAGTATTAACACACCTAAGGCCCCTTATCTCATCGGTTAAGGAAACTCCCTAACACCTTTTCCTCAGCGATTTATTTTGTTTATTACGCCTTACTGTCCTCTTCTGTGTTATATAAATCCTTCAGACAGCGCCATACTTTGCATACATAACGCACCAGGGGATATTGACCAGCCATATCCAGAAATAAATCGCTAAGGAAGAGGTGCTTGGGAGTATTAGGACTGACTTGCTCTGCCTTTAGCTTGACTGGACCAAAAGAATTACCCAGAATATGAGAGAGTTAACCCCTTCCGGCCGATGACGTTCGTTTTGGCACCTTCAGATTTTTTTTTTTTTTTTTTTTAGGCCTCGAGGAGACTATTTGAGCTGAAGAGATAAGATAAAATTGCAGAAATGACACAAATTATACAGAAATGATAATGATTAAATGGATGTGTAATGCGTCTTTGAATGCGAGGCCTGGGGTAGCTAAGATTGCGACTGAAGAGTTGAGAGGAAGGATGGGACAGGAGTGCACTGGTGCTGTGATGAGGAAGGGTAGACTGAGATGGTTTGGGCATGTGGAGAGGATGAAGGATGACAGTTGGGTGCGGAAGGTGAGAAGTGTGAGCGTCGCGGGTAGGGTTGAGAAAAAAAAAAAACTGGGACAAGGTCATAGAAGGTGACCTCAGAGCTAAGGGACTGAACAGGAAGACTGCCAGAGATAGAGGAGCGTGGAGAGCCGCCATTAGGTGACCAAGGCCGACGGAAGCAAGCATGTTGGAGCATTTATAAACGATGCGATACAACACGATATTCCCTGTAACTCCTTCCGCGTTAAAGTAAAATAAAGCTGTTGAATAAAGTCGCTGGTTTGAACTGTGATTACAATTGAAAGGTCGTAGTGAATGGGGCAATGTTTATTTCACCTTCATGTGTTATTCAGTATAGCCTACCTGTGCTGAAATAGCCCATGGAATATAAATAACGTGGAGATTTATCGTGGTAATTTAACTGACAAGAGGTAATCACCATTCTTACTGCAAATAAATTACTGCAATCTGACTCATAGCCAGTGTATTAAAGATCATTATTTTCCTTAATTTTGGCATAACTTTATTCTGTTCAGCGCTTCAACCTGGAGACGACTAATACTGTTTGGGGATTTTATTCTTATATTAAATTCAACTCCAGTAACGAATGAAACTATCCTGTCTGATGTTGCCCTTTTTTTTTTCTTTTTTTTTTCCTTGCTGCTATCAGACTATTAAAAAAGTGGGAAAATTATTTAGTAGTGAAGAGTGTTAATGATGGCTGTAACTAAGACTTCCAGTTCGAAAAATTTCCCCTGAGCTGAATAAAACTGTCTGGATGCAGCAAGAATTAATCAATATATACATAGCCAACTTAAAGCGAAGATGTAAAGGTACAGAAGGCCACACAAGAACCTGGGACAGTCAGAAGTGGAGGTCATGCATCTCAGTTACAATGTCGTTTCAACCAATGCATGACACTTCTTTTCATTCATGTCAGTATCAACCAGCAAATAGGTGGATTATGTGAAGGTTGTCAAGTGTATCAAGTTCTAGACCTCTGCTACACATTGATGGTGTCCCAGGTTTATATATTTCCAACTGTACACATAACCCCCCAGTTCGCGAGTCTCACCTGAGGGGGATATAGCAGGCGTAAATTAAATATGACATAAGGTAGGAGTGGTGAAAGACTGACAGGTGAGATTTTTAGTGTGAAATTCAGCCCCTGTTCTGTGTAACGAGGAGTAATTTTGTAGCATTAAGATATCAGAGGTGTCAGTATTGCTCTTTTGTATAAGAAAGTATCGTCCTAAACACACACACACACACACACACACACACACACACACACACACACACACACACACACACACACACACACACACACACACACACACACACACACACACACACACACACACACACACACACACACACACACACACAAAACCTCTTTCCATTCTCGCACATGCTCATACACTTACGATCCTTTTTGTTTATGCGTGTTACTATACAAATATGTTCTCACAATACATACAGTCTCTCTCTCTCTCTCTCTCTCTCTCTCTCTCTCTCTCTCTCTCTCTCTCTCTCTCTCTCTCTCTCTCTCTCTCACACACACACACACAAGCCTAAGAGTGTTCGTACTGTCACCATTAACTAGATGCCAATTGAATCATCCATAGTCATTAATCCTGCCATTTATTTAGGTGAAAGTGGGCCATAGGAGCCTGAGAGAAACATCAGGCAAGACAGCATCATTTGTGAGACGCTTTCAGAGCTGTCAAGTAAAGGAGTTGTTTTTGTGTACATTCTAAACTTTTATTGGGAAACTTTGTGAGAGGTTTTTATTGTTGGAAGGGAAGGAGGGAGAAAAATGGGTGGGTTTAGGGAGATGGAGGGAGATGAATAGGTGTCACCCTTTTAATTCCAGTGTCGTATTTTTAGCTTACTTATTCTCATAATTTATCCAGCTTAAGAAAGTGCCCCTATTAATTAAGCTCTAAATGATGGGTATATAAAACAACTTCAGTTTTGATAGTCTCGCTTCGGCTAAAAAGAAAATGTCTTGAGGTAAGAAGAGTAAATGGAAAGTAATTGGAGTGAAGGGTTTAGGAAGGGCGAGGGTGACCAGGAGGGGCTGGGAGTTAGAACGGGATTTTTAAAACATGATAAAGAAGCAAGTTGTCTCGTCAGTCTGCGCGCTTTTTTTTTTTTTTTCTGTGCTTTTTTCATGCAAGTTTTTTACTGATTTGAAGTGGCAATTGAAGACTATTATCCTCTCCATTGTGAAAAAAATCTGTCCCACAACTGAGTAATATCTTCCAATTGTATGAGGAATATCATATAACATCCTCTTCCTGAAGGAGTGTAAGAAAAATGACAAAGAAAAGAGCGGAAATTGCCGTAGTAGAAGAAGGCGAGTGGAGAAAAGTGCTTTGATATCACCCAGCTGTGAAATGTACAGAATGGAAGAATTATACATGTCATTGCTCTCTCTCTCTCTCTCTCTCTCTCTCTCTCTAGGCTAAGTAGCCTAGCCCCGCCAACCTACGCTCCTTATGGGCCAGAAAGAATTTTATTATAGTTATAGACATTTAGATAAATGCAGACAGACTGAAAATAGTTAAATTGGTTGGGAGGTAGATGGAAGGGTAAATTGGTTTATAGGCATAGGTAAACAAACATAAATAAATAGATAGATAGACAGATAGACATACAAGCAGATGGATAGATAGAGGTAGAGAGTATTAACCCCTTTTATCTAATAACCTGTTTATCTCTGCATTCTTTTTATCTCCAGACAGTGTTGTTCAGCTAAAGAGATATTATAACTAGAGACACATTCTTCATTAACATTTTCCGTCAAGACGTCAGTTCGAAGCGTAACAAAATCATCTAACAGCAGGTGGAATAAAATTAAAATACACATAATCAAACTGAAGAAGTTAAAGAAAATATAAATGAAGTTTTTGGAAGAGCAATACACGAGGGAGAAGGCTTTTCGTCTCCCCCTTCCCTCCCATTTTTTTCTTTTTCTTGTTTTTTTTGGACAGCACCCCTCCTTCAAAATATATAACTCCTTCACTATGGTCATTTTTTTCTTTTTCATCCCTGAACTATTGCTGTAGATCTCAGTTCAGCATAGGTTAATGAAGATTTTTTTTTTTTTTTTATCCCATCCACTCCGACAAAGCCTCTATATCCATCCATCCATATATCATCTTCTCTTTCTCTGTAATTCATAGGGTGGAAGGGTTTCAGAAGCGGGAACAAAAAGGTAAAAAGAAAAGCTGAAGAACCGTGAAAAAGAACGACTAGTGAAACGGGCCATATATCCATTCACTCATCATTCAGCTCTTCGACATTCTCATCTCCATCTCACATGCAAAACGACCCTAACAAAATTGCGCTTTAAAATGCCTTAAGAGAACCAATCCGTCATCTAACAGGTTAAAAACGTGGATCCAACTCCTGTCATTTTAGAGTGTGGGACAATAGTGTAGCTAATACTTCACCATTGCAGCTCGTCACTTCTCTCTACTGGCTAATATACGGATTGGTATGTTTCTTCTCTTTGATGTGATGCGGTTAGGCAGGAAGTGAAGGGCGTATTCTGAGTGTGAAGGAGACCAGGGGGAATAGCGGGGAGTTCTTATTACCGACTGCGCATCTACCTACATATTTATCTGGGAATTTCTGTTCGTCGTCAGGGTTTTTGTGACTTCTAAATCCACACCTCGCGTTTTTTTCATATACTTTTATTACCCATTCACTTCCCTGTCCTTCTAACCCTCTTCTCATTGTCATTTTCATCCATATTCTCCATTCCCACCTACATATCACCCAACTAAAGGCAATTCTTATCGTATGAACGTAACAGTCTCTTTTTCTAGATGCTGTACTAACCTTCTTCATATCTGCTGCGAATTTCAATGCCTCATCCAGCTTGTGGTGGAAAGGTAGAAACTCGTAAAAGCGTCTAGGGATTGTCTGAAGTCACAGAACCAAAAGAGATAAGGTATTTGTAATGGAATTGATTTTTTAAAGATATTAAGTTGTTTTTGAGAATTATTCACTTACACAAAACAGTCTCGAACTTACCATTATTTTTGGCGAATGATAATTAAGAAACGTGCTGTTTATTTTCTTGTATAATGTAGAACTAAATTTTTATACACATTTACTGCTTATATTGTTTCATTATTGGTGTTGCAGCAACGATTATCCACTATTCTAAGGCCAAGGTTTCTAGCCCTCGGTCCGCGGATCGGGCTGCAAGGTGTTGGTGACTGGACCGCGAAAATAATATTGGGAAATTAAAGAAATTCGTAAAATATAATAATAAATACATTATATCAGATGAATCATCTCAACTAAATTCTCGTAAATTTGTCGTATTACTGAGAAAGTTGAGACTCGCAAGAGTAACAACACTTTTTGCACGCAAGCCATACATGTCTGATTCCAGTGCGTTTTCATGTAAGGTTGCAGCAGTTTTTCAGCTTAATGTGGAAAATGAGGTTATCTTTATCCTGGCATATAATGTCCCAACTGCAGTGCATTAATAAAAGGGACATAAATCTCCAGCACTGAAAACTGTCAGATAAGGTTATCCTAATACCAGAGTCAATACTTTATCAATATTCAGTTTCAGATGTATTGACTGGCATTTATCACTAGAGCTAGATACTCCCATTAAAAGTTGCCGTCAGTCCTCATATGAATTGGAAGGTAGTGTTCGTCATTGACTGGTGAGTCAAGGTCTTTTGTGCTGCAATTTAGTATGGCATATATTTGTTATGTTGCGAGAAAATCCCAATCTTTGTTTTTAACATTGAATTTATTGAACATTTGTTTATGTTACACTACTATGGACGTTTCAGCATTACCCTGAAATCTCTTAATCATATTTTTACCTGCCTGTCCCAGTTTTTTTTTCCTTTTTCATTTTGTTTGTCCGACTCTGTGCATAGGCTTCAGACTCCGTTCCCTGAGGCACAGCAGTCCTCCTAAGTACCATACACCTTCACATGTCACAACTTCAGCGCAAACACCAACCGTCCTTTTTTAATACATGCTAGGACTGTCCCACAACCAGATCTGCAGGGAGAAAAATATTGGGAACCCTTGATCTAAAGTTTATTCAATGTACTTCAAAGTTTGTTTACGAATACTTTTACTGAGGACCATTGGGAATTTAGACCCTAGCCTCACGTTACGCTTCCCCTGAAATATAATTGCTAAGCTTTGACGAGAATGTTGAAGGTTAAATTGATGACGTACTTAGAGGGTTTAAGACTGGTTCACCCCTATGATGATACTCCAGTGATATTCTTAAGTTCGTCAGGTTTTGACAAATTTAAACAGTTAAGCTTAATGTCATCGGTAGAGGGGCAGTGTGAAGTGCGTCGACGAACGTACTGTTTTTACTCGCACCACTCTTACAGGTCTTTGTCGTTGAATCTTACTTATACGGAACTTACTTGGTTTCCTTCCCATCTGGTCTTAATCATACGGGTCTTATACAGTACTTAAACATTTCTCATGCGCGTCTTTTTTCAACGGCCATACCACGTTGAGTACACCGCTTCCCGACCGATCAGTGAAGTTAAGCAACGTTGGGTCTGGTTAGTACTTGGATGGGTGACCGCCTGGGAACACCAGATGCTGTTGACATCCCTACGTGTCATGTGGGGTTGGTG
Source organism: Coenobita brevimanus (assembly GCF_032717465.1). Classification (NCBI taxonomy): domain Eukaryota; kingdom Metazoa; phylum Arthropoda; class Malacostraca; order Decapoda; family Coenobitidae; genus Coenobita; species Coenobita brevimanus. The sequence goes on from NC_137050.1 coordinate 49,720,145, forward strand.
GAGGATTAGTGACCCTCCCTGTAAAACAATTAACTCTAAGCCCTTGGCCACCCCGTCTGGGATACATGGCGTCTGGCAATGAATGAGTGATGAATGAATGTCTTTATTTAATACAGCTCTCAGTTGGACGATTCTTACTCATACGGCTGTTACTCAATCGAGGATATTGTTACGGCTTTCAGTCATAGTTCTCTTTAGATTATTTTTACTCATACGGGTCTTTTTCCCATTTTCTTTTTTTTTTCTTTTTTTAATCTTTGCGGCCACCAGTTTGTGTAATCATCTGTTAGCTTTCCCCTTCAGTTCAAGGACATTCTTCCTCATTATTTCTTGTATTTACACACCATTTTACACAGCTCACGTGAGACTTTTGAAGCTGTAGAAATTGGCTATAACTTTCATTTTCTTTTTCACTCCAAGAGGCGCTTTCCTAAACTAGATCAATTCGTCTGGACATACCAAGAAGGGAATAAAGACCACGACATTGAACTATAGAGGTTACTATTGCCTTCACAACGCAAGAGTTCATTCACAGACTAATAAACAGCTTTCTGTGAATTTGGTTAATATTCTTTCTTGTTTCTTGTTCGCCTAAATTCTTGTCCCCTCTCCTTTTCCTCTGCAGGATATTTCTAATCTGAAAGAGGCTTGGTATATTTCCCTACCCATAGACTCTTTGATATAATACTTCGGGAAGAAAAGTAACAGATTTGCCTAATTTGTGAAGTTGACGGTGTGGATTAATGCGTAACCTTCTATCATTCACTGTACCGGAAGGAAGATAAACACTGTCATAACTACAACTCAGGGGCGCACACTGGGTCACACAGATAACGCCGCGGCACCTTTTTTCAACCGATTTACTTTGCTTATTGTACTTCCGTATCCTCTTGTAAGGCAAACTACGGCGGCACAGAAAATAACATACATTGTAATGGGAGAGAAATATCACTTTGTTATGAGAAAAATATAGTTAAGTCGACAATTCCACCTAGAAAACTGCCCTGTTTATAAATTACACTAATATTTAATAGAGAGAAAATTGGCCTTTTGTCTCTTTCCTCTGATGTATTCCCACCAACCTTTCATGATTTTATCCTTGGTTTAAAAGTAATAATTCTTAGTTATCCACGTTGATCCTGCAGTTAATCATTGTGTAATCCCATTGACGGACAAATATCATCATCATCATCATCATCATCATCAGTCATTGTTATCATCATCATCATCCTAACATTTTTTCTTCCTACAAATGGTGTGTGGTAGGACTGAAAACACACACACACACACACACACACACACACACACACACACACACACACACACACACACACTGCTCTTATTACATCCATCGCTGCAGGAATTCTGTATTTTGGTTTTTTCTCCTCAGTAGTCATGTTTCAGAAATTCCTCGCATTCTTGGGACCTCATCCGACTCTCTATCTATATACATGAGAGAGAGAGAGAGAGAGAGAGAGAGAGTTAAGCCATGTCTCGTGCAGCGACCCTATTGTATCGCGGGCCAGTACCAGGAATATTGATGGGATTCTGAGCCGATCTTGTTGTTAATCCGGAATGACGGGTCGCTGATGCCCTGGAGGATCGTGAAACCCGGAGTGTAGACACCGTAGAGTTGAATTTCCCAGAACATACGTCTCTCATAACCAAACCCACACCCATACCCACAGCCACAGCCACACCCTTACAGCCAGCCATGCCCATAGCCACAGCCACAGGGTCACACTCGGTACACAGCTGTATGAAGAATGACGGCGGTGTTATCAAACTACTGAGGGCGAAAGGAAAGGTGAAACCCAGTTATTAATTTTTACGGTATATATTATTACAGGAAATATCGAATATTAATATAAAACTACTGCTACTACTGCTAGGTTACTTCTACTACTACTACTATTACTACAACATATAACGGCAACAACAGCAACAAAAAACAATAATAATGATAATAATAATAATAATAATAATAATAATAGTAATAAAAATAAACCCCATACTTTCCTACATATTTCCAAACTCATTCCTACACAATGGAATGCAGTAATTTTCTTTCCTCACACCTGTTCTTAATTTTACCTTCATAAATTTCAGTTCACACCTTCCCATTCATTGTTTGGATAATTGTAATAAGGCTGAGGCAGGTGCTGGCTCTCCACAATCTCAAAAATATTTCTTAGGTAAATACTTGTACAAAATCTTTAATGCATTGAATAGAGTAGCAGTGTATTTTCTTGGTCTGTGTTGTTTGAAAAGAGATTGTTTTTTTATTGGTACTGTAAGAAATTCTCTCTCTCTCTCTCTCTCTCTCTCTCTCTCTCTCTCTCTCTCTCTCTCTCTCTCTCTCTCTCTCTCTCTCTCTCTCGTGTATATTCGCTTTCTGACAGTACAGTATATATAGCATGGGCGTATTAGGGTTAGAGATATAGTGGGGGTCAATATGCATCAGTCTTGTATCATCTAAGCCGCTTGTAGCCTTGTAATCCTCTACCACTCCAGAAATGATTAATGTAACAATAATTTCCATAATATTAAAAAGACATTAGGGAGATGGAGGCGGAGTACGTAAAACTGTGGGCTCCTGTCCAAATGAACGCGAGATCAGTCCAAGGCAGGGTCAGGAATCAGTTTGTGAATTTGAATACCATTACGACTGTCGACTAATCTTCCACAAGACCCATTGACTCGATATTAATACGCTTCTGTTAACAACCTGACACCATTCCTGAACGAGGCAGCCTATCATGTATTCAATATGGATGGTTGTTACTGGTACCCAAGTGGTGACATGAAAAGGCTTGTGATATGTAGAGGCTAGTTGGTCCTCAGTGATGGGACTGCCTCGTCTACACATAGCCAGACACATAGAAACACACAAACACGGGAAGGAGAACCTCGAGTGCAACTTTCGAGTCTCGCGTGTGTCACAGGTAAGCGGTCAGAGGTGAGAAATTTTGTCTTTGTCCTGTGACACTGATTTTTTACTTAAAGGCGATGGCAGAATCGGTAGAGAGGCGGCCTGCAGTCCTAACGGAACCAGGTTCGAATCCCGGCTGGGGCAGGGAACAGTTTAAGGATATGAGTTTCATAAAAAGCAGACTTTCATGATCTACCAGATGACCCGCCGACATGTCATAAAAGCACCCCCGCTAATACCAATACACCAGTCCTGTATGAGACAGGCCTGGCATGTATTCAATATGGATGGTGGGTGTTAGCGCCGAAGTAGTGACGTGGAGATGTAGGAGGACTAATGGGCCCCAAGGAGGACTACTGGGATTGGGAATAAGCTCTGAAGCCTTTGCCCAGAGTCGGACACGTAAAAAAAAAAAAAAAAAAAAAAATCCTTGACCCTTAGCCATTCTCCTGAGGTTGGTCCTTATCGGATGAAAACCGTTTTTGTTACAGTGTTCGAACACGAACATAGTCTCACACACACACACACACACACACACACACACACACACACACACACACACACACACACACACACACACACACACACACACACACACACACACACACACACACACACACACACACACACACACACACACACACACACACGACAGAAACTATATCGTCTCGCCTGCCTAAAAGCGGGCGATAATTATGGTAAGTCTTTGAGCGTTTTGCGTCAAGATGTGTTGCTGTGGAATTGTCAGTTCTGTGGCTAATTACATTGTAGAATATTACTGTACATTTTGCTGTTTTAAATGCTTTTGCATAATATAACCGTATTTTGACCCAAACGCGTAATAAAAAGAGTCAGTGTAGGTGAAAACCGCCTGTACTGATGGGGTAGAGAGGAAAGGAAGGGTGGCTGTATTCACAAAGAAGCAGTAGCAGTCCGTCTGGCGCTTCATGTTTGCAATAACTACACCTACAATGTATGGTGCTCGTTCGTTGCAGGCGGTGTAAGCATTTCCTGATTCCGAATCCTGACTGCAAGACCGTCACCACCAGTCGGTCAAGCAGCAAGCGTGCCACATTTGTTTAATCAAACTTTAAGATTGGGCGACTATTGGGCCATGGGAAAACGCCCAGTTTTGTTCAGAATGTTGGCAGAAGCCAGGCATTGGCGCCAGTGATCGATATCCAATCTCCAGGGCTGATGTTACTTTGATATTGAATTCGTTCTAGTGCTGATTTTTTTCCACAGGAAAGACTGGTTCTGAATTAACCAATTGCAAGCTTTCTTTTCACTGTTTTCCCACGAAAAATAATTGTTCTGAACCGACCAAATTCATCATCATCATCGTTATCATCATCATCATCATCATCATCATCACAACCTTCGTCGTCGTCGTCGTCGTCATTCCACCTCTTTGTCCCTCCTGCGGGTGGCGTGAGGTAGGGTACATTAGGCAAGGTAAAGGAAAGAATATGACAGTGGGAGAATTAATCGACAACATGCCCAGTGAAATGAGCCACATCCCCATTCATTCAGCTAGCCCCTCATTATTTGTGTATGGCTTTATGCCACCATGGGAGTATACCGAATCTGCCTTTGATGTACCTTTTCATATCGTCCCTTTCAGCTTCTCCAACTCCTTTGCTTCGCTGATGAATACGTGCGATGCTGGTTATTTTATGTTAATGCCCACAACTGTTCCTTAAATAACGATTAGGAGCTGGTTTGCATACACCTTTGCCCCCTCTGCTTCAAGCTTCTTATGAACGGGACAACTTTAGTATTAAATCCCAGCTGAGAGTGAGTCATAAAGAGCCTGAGAGTGGGAATGCCATCATAACTCTTACCGTACGAATGGAAATCTCATGCATATTACTCCAATTAATGTTAGAAATTTTTGTTCAGCTAAGAGCGAGTCGTAGGAGCCTGTTTTTTAAAGTGTCACTATTATCTGAAGAGAGAGTGTTAGAACTGAAGGTCAGATGTAACCTGTGTTAAGCCATTTTTTATTAAGGAGAATAACGAACCTGGTAAATTCAAGAATAAACCAGAGGCCCCCCCTCCCAGGGGGCAGTCACACCAGCTGCGAGCCGATACATATTTAGCGCGGCACGGAATATGACCTTGACCTACTTTCACCAATTTCTGACTCTTAGATTTTCATCCCTGCTACACACCTGTAAAATTTTGTGATGATGTCTTGAGTGTTTGCGAGGTTATCGTGGTAACAGACACACAGACCTTGACCTACTTTCACCAATATCGAACTCGTGATCGATTTTTTTTTTTTTTCCCCAGGTACACACCTGTAAATTTTTGTGATGATATCTTGAGCAGTTGCGAAGTGATCGTGCTAACAGACACACAGACAGACAGACAAACTGAAAACAATACCAGCTTCGCTATCGCGGCTGGTAATAATGATTTTTTTTTTTTTAACAGAACAGAGGAAAGAAGAAGAAATGAATAAAAAATATAATCCCTACACTGGAATACTGGCGTCCTCCATTCATAAAAAGTCTGTAACAGTTGGACTTGAACAGCTGTAGGTTGAAGTTTGGGGGGAAACAACGCCAGGGAAGCGAGTTCCAGAGAGATGCAGTTCGGGGAATAAAAGAATTCTGATAGGCAGAAGTTCTGCAATATGGCTGTGTGACATTCCAGTCATGAGCACTACCAGATGCCCATGTAGCACGAGGGAAGGCATGGAGAGGTGGCACAGTGGTCGCAACTTCGTTTGAGCATTTGCCATAAAAGTATTTATAAAATAATGCAAGGGAGGCAACATTCCTTCTTGCTTGTAGGGGAGGTAGTTTATTTATAATAGCAGTGTTCTTAATAATTCCAACAGTTTTGTTCTGAATTTTGTCTAGTTGTATTATACCTCATACCAATTAATCTGGCCAAGCATGTATGGCAACACTGTTCCTGCCGAGATTCTGATTGGCTGGAGGTGTTTGTTCGATTTCGTTGTTGCTAAAACTGATTCTCTTTTTATTATCAGATGTGATACTGAGTTTGTCGACAATACAATCGTCAAAAGCAATAAGAAATCCGTTATATACTTATCAGCAATGAAATTTTCGTAGGAAGATAGAGATATGAGTCAATAAAATATTGTAACATTCAAGTCAAGGTCAGCATTCGAACAATTCCTTTAAATCTCCGACACTCCGTAATATGACAGAATATTTAGTAAACCTGCTTAGTCTAAGCGTTGGCATGACACATTTTAATTTTAAGATCAGTCCGTACTGTGATAATAGAGGATATATAATGAAATAGTTTTCCTTTAGCCTACTTTGATTTTTCGCGATTTTTTCAAACCTCCCTTCCTGCAGAACTCGTCTTGTCATTAGAATTTTTAATTATTCAGAGTTGTGGCACGATTTAAGGTAAGGACTGATCTTAAAATTTAAATGTGTGTTATACCAACGCTTAGACTAGGCAGGTTTCCTTCATTTTCTGTTATATTATGGAATGTCGGAGAGTTAAAGGAATTGTTCGAATGCTGACCTTGACTTGGACTGTCATAATACTTTGTTGACTCATATCTCTATCTTCCTACGAAAATTTCATTGTTGATAAGCATATAACGTTGTTCTTGTTGCTTTTGACGATTGTATTGTCGACAAACTCAGTATCACATCTGATAATAAAAAGAGAATCAGTTTTAGCAACAACAAAATCGAACAAACACCTCCAGCCAATCAGAATCTCGACAGGAACAGTGTTGCCATACATGCCTGGCCAGATTAATTGGTATGAGGTATAGTTATGGGTTGGTAATCAGAGGGGTCAGAGGAACTTCCTTTTTTTGGAATTGGGTGGATGTTGGCTTCTTTCCATGAATTAGGAAGTGAAGTACGTGTGCATAGTCTGAATAATTTAGGTAGAACAGAGGCAAGTTCTGGGGAATACTTTTTCAAAACAATTGGAGGATTTCCATCTGGGCCTGGAGCTTTGTTGGTTAAAGTGTGCAGGATGGATTTTACGTATCCTGTATTCTACTCGGGCTCAAGGGATTATGAATATCCTTTTCCTGTGAATGAAAGACCAGTACTGGAAGAGGTGTTATATTTTGTGTTATGTGTCCATTCCACAGTGTACATTTAATTGACCGACCTATTGTTAATGAATACAAACAAACAGGCATCATCATCATCATCATCATCATCATCATCATCAACAACAACAACAACAAAAACAACAATATAGCATTTTTTCTCATCATCAACAACAACAACAACAATAACATAGCTTTTTGTTTCACATCATCATCATCATCATCATCATCAGCAGCAGCAGCAGCAGCAACAACAACAACAACAACAACAACAACAACAACAACAATATAGCATTTTTTTCGCATCATCATCATCATCATCATCATCATCATCATTATCAACATCAACAACAACAATAACATAGCTTTTTTTTTCACATCATCATCATCATCAGCAGCAGCAGCAGCAGCAGCAACAACAACAACAACAACAATAACAGCTTTTTTTTCACATCATCATCATCATCATCATCATCATCATCATCAACAACAACAACAACAACAACAACAACAACAACAGCAATAATGCATTTTTTTTTTATCATCGTCATCAACGGCATAGCTTTTTTTCACATCAGCATCATCATCATCATCATCATCATAATCATAACTTTCTCCCACACCAGGCACCACCACTTACCGATGTGATGTGCACTATGTAGCAAGCACATGAACGTGTGTAACTCAATATCCCCGTACACTTATCCAGCACAACCCTACTTGCGACCATCGTAACTCCTGCCTTAAGTTACGACGGGAGGGTGTTGCTGTGAATCCCAAGGTAAGTGGGTCGTAAGGTGGTAGAAAGTGTGGGCCTTCTTGTTGGTCGCAACCTTGTTTATTTTTACACACCCACCCACGCACGCACGCACGCACGCACGCACACACACACACACACACACACACACACACACACACACACACACACACACACACACACATTTTCTCTCTCTCTCTCTCTCTCTCTCTCTCTCTCTCTCTCTCTCTCTCTCTCTCTCTCTCTCTCTCTCTCTCTCTCTCTCTCTCTCTCTCTCTCTCTCTCTCTCTCTCTCTCTCTCTCTCTCTCTCTCTCTCTCTCTCTCTCTCTCTCTCTCTCTCTCTCTCTCTCTCTCTCTCTCTCTCTCTCTCTCTCTCTCTCTCTCTCTCTCTCTCTCTCTCTCTCTCTCTCTCTCTCTCTCTCTCTCTCTCTCTCTCTCTCTCTCTCTCTCTCTCTCTCTCTCTCTCTCTCACACACACACACACACACACACACACACACACACACACACACACACACACACACACACACACACACACACACACACACACACACACACACACACACACACACACACACACACACACACACACACACACACATCTATGAATACGGAGAAGCATGTACCTGACAGTAATTTCCTGTGTTGCCTCCCTGGGTTAACTGAGTATATCTAGTGGCTGACAGGAAATATCAGGATCGCGAACACATAACAACCTACGTCTTGCCAGTGAACTAATCTAACAGTTCACCTAAGTACTATTCAACTACCACGCCTCCAAATCCCTCTGTGGTAGGTGATCAATACTCTCTTCCACCACTCCACGCTGCTCTGCCTCATGAACTCTTCCACTTCATCTTACCTCCTTTTTTGCGATCTGCCTCGCCTTATTCTTCCTGTCTCGTGTTCATATGCAGACGTGTATATATGAGGGTGTTCTCGTATCTGTATCTAAAGGTTAACTGTGTCACTGAATATACTGAAGGTTTATTCAGTAGTCATCAGGACGGTAAACATACAATGCCGTCCATCAGTCTGTCTGTTCCCTGGGAAGTAATCCAAGGTGGTATGGACAAAAATACAAGCTGTTGTGTCATAAATACGAGTATAGTTAATCCGGCTTAACTCTCAGGTGATTTTCGTCCTTTTCTAGCATATACCCGTAGCTCACTTGCAAGAGGAAGGCAGTACAACACTTTTACATCCTTTCCATAGGCCTCTTCTTCACTGGTACCATATTTTTGTGTTAATCTCGTGATATCGGCTCAGCATTCTTGATGGAGAGATTGCAGTTTTCACCTTTCCTTTACGCTGTTCCTTGCTTTATTCTCCTCTCAAGTTTGCTTCTAAACATTACTGTCATTTTACGTGCAGTCTTACACCAGCAGTTTTTGAAAACTTTCTTTAGCTCTTCAGCCTGAGTACGTTGTATATATTTTATTATTGTTACCTCCAGATAATATTATTTTCGTTCATGAGAGACCTTTCAAAGGTAGTGGGGAAATATAGATTCCACTAGATTCTTCACTACGAGATTTTGTTATTAGGATCTTAGGAAAATAATAAGACTACGGTAGAAAAAAATTCCGTGTTTAAGGAAGTACCATTCATCTTGTTAATATTTTTCTGATGTTTATGCATTCTCTTGTAGTCTCTATCGTGGACAATTGTGGCTGTTGGCTCCTACAAGCGAATTGATTTGTTCAACGATTAAATTATGGAACAGAGATGAGAAGCGAGGTGGAAAGGAAAAAATGATGCGAGGGTGAACATGTTTCAACTGTTCACCACTGTGCATAAAACATGACGTATAAAAGAGTGGTGAAAAACTGCACAATGTACCATACAGAACACAACTTAAGGGTAGTGAGGGACGGAATGTGAGGATGAGGTGTTTGCTTTCAAAAGAATATGTTAAAACTATGTAGAGGTAAGGGAGACCTGTACCTTTATGAATCATTTGAAAGCATATGACACAAATGATAAAAAGATTTTGAGGCATGTGTTAGAGAAACAGAGAGAGATGTGTGTGGTATGGAAAGGAGATGGTTGATTATCAGATGTAAAGATGTAGATATACTGTATTAGGGATATCTGATGTGTGGATGTCTGCTCAGTCTATTCGTGGATGGTCTGGTGGGGAAACAATGCAGAATTATGTAGGAAGGGGCACTGCTATAGGATGCAATGAAAGGGAGAGTTTGGGAGTTGAACCAATTGTTTTCAGGAGACGACCGCTCTTGCCACTGTCTCATGGTAGAATTCACCAGTTAATGGTTTATTTTAGGAAAGTATATAAGAGAAGTAATTTGAGAGTAAATGAAAGAGGCAGTGGCGTACCTGAGGTGGGGAGGGGGGCTGTTTGGAACTGCTCCGCCGGCCCCCAATTGAGGGGGGCCCCCAAAAGCCTTAAAAATTTATGAGCTTTTTTATTAATATTTAAAAATATATATATTTATCATCCCGACAATGCCGGCTGAGATATTAGATAAGTTTTGATAATTAGGGGGGCTGGGTTCTTATGCGAGGCCCCTCTCCAGGAGGGGGGCCCCGCAAAGAACCTAGCCCCCCGGGCCCCCAAATCTCTAGGTACGCCCATGGAAAGAGTCAAGCGATGAGGCATTACTGAAAGACAACACAACTGAAGTGAGGTTAATGCTAAATGAAAATGATTTAACGAAAACGGGAAGCTTTAATTATTTGACGGTGGACTGAGCAGGAATGAAGCTCACAGACTTAAAGATATAAAGCAGGATGAGAGGAGAGGCACAGGTAATAGGAGCATTGAGGAGCGTTTGGGGGCTATGCTTGAAGATATTAGTGCCTACTGATATGTATGGATAAGACGCATGAGCCTTAATTGCGCAGCTGTGAGAAAGGATATAAATGTTGGAAATGAAATGCTTACGGGCTCTAGGTAGGGTGAGGTGGCTTGACAGGGTGAAAAATGATAAAGTAAGAGAGGCGTTGAAGGAGATCTAAAACAGAAAACGATGATTAGTGTGTATGAAGGTGGTATTGTCAGTTGGTTATATCTCAAAAATGAATGATGCGACTCAGGTAAGTATGATTTATCAAACGAAGTGGAGCGAGTGTGAGGAAATGGGAAACATGAGAATGAGAAGTATGTGTGGAAAAGAGCAATTGGAAATGAAGTGCTGCGTGTGTGGAGGGTGGGGTTCGCTGTCAGTAATCTGTGTTAAGAGAGTAATGAAGTTGTTGGTGAAACTCCTTGGAATGGTCAGCGGAACCAGGTTGCGAAAATTTATCTTTCGGTCAGACATTTAAATGAGATTGTGCTATCTTGCTTTTTGACGCAACCCTGCTGGAGGACAACAGCGCCTTTGTAAAGCACATAATTAACTAACAGACTGACTAAAGTTATTTAATTGTTTAATAAAGGCATCTGGTAGCGCTCATAACTGGAATGTCACTCAGCCATATTGCAGAACTTCTGCCTATCAGAATTCTTTCATTTCCCATACTGCATCTCTTTGGAACTCGCTTCCCCAGAGTTGTTTCCCTCCAGACTTCAACCTACAGTTGTTCAAGTTTAACTGTTACAGATATTTTATGAACAGAGGACACAAGTAATCTGGTGTATGGATTTTTTTTTTTGTTCATTTGTTTTTCCTTCCTCTGTTCTGTTATTTAAAAAAAAAAAAAAAACATGTAAGTAAATAAGCAATAAATGAAAAATGTTAAAATATCTCATTTTCCTTTTCACAGGTACGTACAACTGTAAAAGCCACGTTCTTCATACATCCAAGGTACGGTACTTATAAAGTGTATCTTGACTGAACTTTTTTTCGTTAAAGAATCAGTGGTTCAAGTGCGGATGTAGGATGATTTTACAGCATTTGTATTATTCCCTTCCCCTCATGGTTACATAAGTGCACCCGAAATACTATTTACACGTATTTATTGCCGCATAATCTACATATTCTGTAAGAAACCTGCGAACTTCACATCAGAAATCAGGTATGTTAATTCCTTCGTGCTTATAACAACAAGCAGAATCTCCTTGCATGTGGAAACTTTTCTTACATTTAATTTTCCTAAAGAGTTAAGACTTTGCCTGATGAATAGGAACGTTTGTGGAGCTATTTTGATGGAAGTGGAATAGAAGGGAAAGAAAACTCAGGTGAATGGAAATGAATCTACTCCCGATTAGTTTTATCTTTGGTTACCTGAAGAAGCGAGAGGGGAAACTCGTCGGGAGTATATTCACCTCAATTCATCCGTGTTTTCTTCCACCTCCTTCCCACACAACGAACATCGCTAGAACGAATGTACACTATAAACTATCCCCGACTCTTTAACACATACAGTTAGGATTCCAAGGTTTTGATCCCGACGTCTTGAAGATTTTATAAAGACCACAGCAATAAATAAGCCGATTTTGCATTTTCACCTCGCTCAGCTCACTTCTCCCCTCTTGGGTGGAAAATGAGTCTAGATCAAGCATGGATGAACTGAGAGTGTGAACGAGGGAGATGATGGACGCTGTTTGGGTATCAAGATGAAGAGGGTGGTAGAAGATGAGGGAACGTATGAGTGCAAGAGGGAGGGGGAGGAGGAGGAAGGAAGAACGGAAGGAAGTGAGCTGCAGTGGGAAGGAAAGTCTGGGAGAGAAGGGAAATGTGTTTTCTGTGGAGAAAACTAATCGTACAGCTTGTAATGAAAAAGAAGCAAGAGAAAAAAAAATAATGAAATAAAAATAGATTTTTTTGTAAATGAACATGACAACTGTTTTTCCCTTTTGTGTGTGTGTGTGCGTGTGTGTGTGTGTGTGTGTGTGTGTGTGTGTGTGTGTGTGTGTGTGTGTGTGTGTGTGTGTGTGTGTAACTTGGCATGTCACCGTGTGCGTCTGTCCTAAAAGTGTTGAGAGGGACTGAAGGGTTGAACAGAGAATATTGGAAACTTGAGTGGTTAGTGGATGACCCATTTCGCCGACACTCCTTTAGAAGATTTCCAAGTCTTTTTTTTTTTTTACTTTTGTACTCCAGGATCCAACTCGCCCTGTTTATTTTTAAGGGCATTAAGGTGAAGTTGATAATGATGACGCTTTTGTTTGAGATGATGACGACAGCGATGGCGATGATGTAAAGCAGAGGAACAATATTTTTCCCTTTCTGCCCTTCACTCAGTGCGATTGTCGTGACCAGTGGCAGACTTCCACCCATTAACTATAGCCCCTGCATAACGTATCAAATATATAATTTTATTTTCAAGCAAAGAGTCAAGACGATAGAAAAAAAATTGCTACAGATCTGAAGAGCAAACAAATATAGAATTTATGCCAGAATTGCACTGTACGTGATCGCCATAAAAATTGTCAAGGACTGCAGGTATGAGATCATGCTAATTCCTGGTTTTTCGTTGGGGAATTCACTTTACTCTCCGTTTTCAGTATAGTTTTGTTAATCAGGTGCTATTCTAGTTTCATCAGTCTTTTTTGGAATTCGCATTTTTTATTACACCCCAGGTTCAGTACCTCGGGTAAATAACCTCTGTAACACAGAAATATACACCAAATTAATGAGGACGTTCCCCACCAGAGCAGGGCCACGCAATCCACTAGTCACTTTTAAAGCACTAAGTCATTATGAACGAGAAGATTATAGGGAAATCTGAGGCCGAGGTTGAGATGGAGGGATGGAATTTAGAGATATATGAGAGAGGGGGCTGTGAGCTGGAGAGATGGGCAGTGAAATGGCGGGAGGCGATTTGTTTATGGCCACCCCTTAGGGGATTAAGGCGTCAGGCAATAGACAGATAGACAGAGTTCACGAAGGGTCATAAAAAAAAAGTCCTTAAATGGCAGGAAATATTACAGTCATTTGATATCACCCTGTAGGAGGGGAGAGAAAATGATAGATCTGAATTTCAGGACGTGTCACCCCCCAATAAAAATATCTTGAATGGCAAGGAAATTGGAATCCCGTGATATGCCCCCGTAAGAGAGGACTTGATGAGAGGGTCGAGGTGTTGAAACCCCATAATTGGCCACGTGATGATAGAGTTGAAGGAACGTATACAGAAACCCTCATTAACTTAATCTGTATGTGAGATAGCTTGCCTGTGCCTTTAGCTTTACTCCTATAGCTTCCAGTCACCTCACAGTCAAAGCACAGTGAATAACAATATAGTACTATGACAAGGCTAAATGATTACCGAAGATAGCATTTTTATTGAGACTTGTTCAGCAAAGAAATCGGCTAAAATTGTTAATAAATCCGGCACGAAGAACCCCTCTGACCACAACCACCAGTGCATTCACCTCACCCTCCCCTCACACACCCTCTCTCATATGGCTGCCAATTAGAGGCGAGGGTGTTTGGATCTCTCGGGAGTGAATCGTTGCAATTATAAGCCATGAAAAATAAGATGGGAAGTTATATGTGATTTGGGTGAAGTCTTGCATGTTTGATTCGTCAGTGAGGTTATTTTCAGGGCCATGGATGATGATACGTAGATGGACGCGTGACCTTTTTTATTTTTTTTTATTTATTTTTTTTTACTGAACATTGTTGATGGTTCTCCTGCCTTTGGCCTATTCTTTTCTGGTTTCTTGTTCCATTTTCCCCCAGAAATGTGAGACGGAAGTTTGGGTTGATGATGATGATGATGATGATGATTCTTTCGAGCACATGTTGATGATGATGGTGATGATAATAATGATGATTCTTTGCAGCACATGTATGATTATGCAAAGGAAATCTTTAGTTTTTCTCGCCATCCACCGCTTCTCGCTTATGTATACCTTTATACGGAATTCCTATAACATTGCGCTGTCCATCCACCTCCTGCTTATATCTCATCCTCTTAGGGGTGACTTCGATAAATGGACCTCCAAGCATGTGCGTCCCTACTCAGTAACGATCAAAGGTACACTGCCCTCCCTAACCTCATCTCCCAATCTCGCTCTTGTCTTCATTTTCTTCTCCTCCTAACCACTTCACTATACACTTTCCTAGTCAGCCTCACTCTCATACACTCTCCTAGTCAGTCTCACTCATACACTCTCCTAGTCAGTCTCACTCATACACTATCCTAGTCAGTCTAACTCATACACTCTCCTAGTCAGTCTCACTCATACACTCTCCTAGTCAGTCTCACTCATACACTCTTAGCCAGTCTTACTAATGCACTGTCCTAGTCAGTCTCACTGTCATACACTCTCCTAGTCACTCACTCATACACTCTCCTAGTCAGTCTCACTCATACACTCTCCTAGTCAGTCTCACACGTACACTTTCCTAGTCAGTCTCACACGTACACCCTCATAGCCAATCTCATGCTTATACAGTCTCCTAGTCATTCTCACTCTAATACACTCTCCTAGTCAATCTCACTCATACACTCTCCTAGTCAGTCTCACTCATACTCTCCTAGTCAGTCTCACACGTACACTCTCCTAGTCAATCTCACTCCTATACACTCTCCTAGTCATTCTCACTCTATACACTCTCCCAATCAGTCTCTCGTACTATCTCAGTCTCACTCATACACTCTCCTAGTCAGTCTCACTCCTATACACTCTCCTAGTCATTCTCACTATACACTCTCCTAGTCAGTCTCTCTCTCACTGTTAATTAATGTTCTTTCCTGGCGGGTGGATGCGTTGAAAATCTTAAATAGTACCACACTCTTATCAAAGGAGTTTTTGAAGATACATCTGTGTAGCACCTCTTATATTACGTTGAGTTTTCTGCATGATTATTGGTTAGAAAATATAATAATTCAACCTTCGTACTCTCTCTCTCTCTCTCTCTCTCTCTCTCTCTCTCTCTCTCTCTCTCTCTCTCTCTCTCTCTCTCTCTCTCTCTCTCACAACCTTCTCTACAGTCGTCGTCGTTATCATCATCATCATCATCATCATCGTCGTCGTCCATCATTATTATATTATTATTATTATATTATTATTATTATTATTATTATTATTATTATTATTATTATTATTATTATTATTTATTATTATTATTATTATTATTATTATTATTATTATTATTTTATTATTATTATTAGTTTCTCTTTAACCCTTTAAGTAAAGTGCTATTGTATACATTATAACTTTGCAACATGCAGACAACATTTCTGAGCTTGTGAGGCCTTTTGAACTGAGGACTGTAAATACACCCCTCATATATCCCATCAGTAAATCTCAAGCTGAATAAAATCGTCTGGCTGTAATAGGAAAAAACTAAACAAGCTGAAATAGGAAGCCATGTCACTTAAAGGGATAAAGGAAGGTAGGCAACGTAAAATGTGTTATGCCGGGAAGGAAGAGGAATGAGGGTGTGAAAGACGAAAATAACTGAAGGATAAAAGGGGAAGGGAGTGAAGGGGAGAGGCAGAATAACAGATGGAGGGGAAAAGGGATGCTGGATGGAGGGGAGTCAATGTGAATATCTGAAAAAAGGTCAGAAAAACAAAAATGTGTGAGTTTTCGTAAAAAATGGGAGGTGTGATTAGACGCAGAATACAGAAGACTGAGGACGGGGGAGCGGCTGCTGGAACGGAAAAATGAAAAGTATGACTGAAGGTTATTCAAAAGTGGAAATAAAATATGAAAGCATATGGGCACTCGTAAAAGGGAAATTGTTTTGGCAGGACGCAGAAAGAGAAATAGAGGACAGAATAACTGGAGAGTGGATTCAGAAAAAATGAAAAAAAAAAAAAAAAAAAAAGATGAGTGTAAATACTGTGAAAAATGGTAAAAAGAGGGATTCTAATAAAAGAACAAGGTGTGGGAGGACAGAGGGGAAAGTCAGAGGAAGGGGATTTGTGAATGGATGCTGCAACAGGTAAAATAGGTATCAATAGAATTTCTGACAAATGTGACAAGGTTGCAGTAATACGTATGATATAGAACGCTTTACTATCTTGCTAGCCATGTTTAGACATTGACATTTAGTTCTGTTACCTGAATCATTAATCACGGGATATAGTCCATTGTTTATCTGCGTGTATATGTAAAGAGTATCAGGAACAGTATATTAACTCTCAGTATTTGTAGGCTTTATATAATACTTTCTCTACTCTAAGGCTCTCCAGTTTTGCGTAGAGACGACCCATCAGTTGAAAGAGAAACATTTCAGTCAGTCTCAATTAGCCCAATGGCATTTACCGTCTCTCAGCACAACAAAATTGTCTTCTTTAATCCTGAGTAAAATATCCATGTTCGTCCTTTCCCACAAATATGTTAAGTTAGTCCCTGTGATGAACTTTAATCTCTTCACTGTGATGTATTATTTATTTCGTTCTTTTTTCCTTTCTAGTTAGGGGAGACTTTTTCGAACAAGGAGTGGTTAGAAACAAATTTAACTCTGCCTTTATTTATAGAGGAACCCCCTTAAATAAAATCATATGGAGTTACCAAGAATATACTTACAGAAAATACTTAAAGAATTCCGAGTTAAATTTTGTATTAACGCCCACCTGATGTTTTTATTCAATTTACGGAGGCGTTTCATGGTAATTACGTATCCATCTTTTTAGACTGATTGATTTACGTCCAATATAACCTGTAATTAGAGAAAATTGTGTTTGAATATTATCGCTTAGATATCACGTTTATTTTTTCTTTGATCGGCTTTTATTTTTCTTTGGTATAATTTCAGTGTTAAGTTTTCCTCTCCTTGCACTTCCGAAATGTGTGTTATTTTAGTCAGAATGGCAGGATGTTACGAGAAACTGTTTGCATTATTAGCTTTTCGTAACTCATTCCGTATCTTCCTTTATTAGTCACGACAAATACATTCTACAATTCTCTTTACCTATCTTCATCATCTCATGTGAAAGCTGTATGCATTATTATTTATTCGTAACTCAGTAAATCTTTTATTTTCCTTTACCAGTCATCACAGATACTCTCTACTGCTGTGTTTACTTACCATCACCATCTTATTTGAAAGTGGCTGCATTATTCCCTGTTAAATACCTCAGTAATTCATTTTTCTCCCTTTGTCTCCCCGTGCAAATAAACCGATCGTTCCACCACTGACCTACACTTTGTTTATTACGTACGCGAGTAACTCAATTATGCGCTAAATGAAATTCTTCTGCTGCTGTAATAAATCTCTGTATTATTTACCGTGCATCGCTTTTGCAGGTCCGTTTAAACTTTTTCTTGTTTTTCTCATATTTCATATATATTAATGATGGAAATTTGTTCATATTTTTTTTCTTACTCCATTTGTATTAGTGATGCAATTATGTTCATGCTTTTTTGTTACTTTGTATACATTAGTTGTTGATTTTTTTTTTCTGAATTCCTACATGTATTTGTTAAGCAAACTTCATGTTTTAATCTTGTATTAGTAATGCTAATTTGTTCATGTTTTTTCTAACTTCCTCTCTCTCTCTCTCTCTCTCTCTCTAGTAAGTGATGCAAATTTTTTCATGTTTTTCTTACGTTATAATATTAGTGATGCCATTATTCGTTTATTCCTTCAATATATTTTTATGCATATTATCTCATGGTGTTTTTCTTACTGCATATTAGTGATGCAAATTTATGTATTGATACGCTGGAAAAAAAAAAACTTTACATAGAAGAATTCTGTGGTTTGGTCAGATGCAAGAAAAAATTAATCCCTTTACCACGAGAATATATATATTTTTTAAATTATCTTTTGTCATTTTATTTTTTTTCATTATATATGTTTTTATCATATTTTTCATTATATTTTTTTCATTTCTTTTATCATTGTATTATCATTTTAAATTTGTGTTCATTATCTTTTTCAGTTATATTATCTTTTATTCATTGTAGTCTTGGTGTCACTAGATTTTTTTTTTCTTTTTTTTTAGCTTAGGACTGAATTTCTGATCAGGGGAGGTTAAATATTGTGGTTAAATCCTTCAATAAGAGAGGTTCTTCTAAAATTATAATACGGCGTTTGCAATTAGTAGGAGTAAAATATAAAAATGCTTCATAGGTTAGAGAGAGAGAGAGAGAGGGGGAGGGGGGCGACAGGACTTTTGATGCTGACTCTTCGTTGACCAAACTTTCCCCATTACGAGTTTCATATGCATTGTTTAGCAGTTTCAGCAAAATGATCTCTTATGCTGCAATCTACATATCGTAAGGCCTTCAGTGCGATGTTGTATTATTGCACACATACACACACACACACACACACACACACACACACACACACACACACACACACACACACACACACACACACACACACACACACACACACAATACGATGTTCCTCAGGGTTCTGTTCTGTCACCAGTTTTCTTCCTTCTGTTTGTCAGCTGATGACTCAACCTTTCACCATTCCATTTGCATCACACAGCGCTTAAATTCTGACTTGGCTTCTATCCTTGGTTGGAGTAAAAGTAAATTTGTTGTTTTTAATGCATTCACGTTTTTTTTTTTTACATCATTCGACCTGACAAAATCTTCCACATGAGAACCCGTTAATATTTTACAATATTCATCTTATTTTGACATCATCGTTGAATATGCTTGGGGTTTCATTTTCTAGGGATTTATCACGGAAAGACCATATTACCTCTCGTGCAAAAACTGCTTCCAAGGGATTAGGTGTGCTAAGCCAGCTCCGTGCCCTCTCTACTCCTGCACCGCCATTCACTTTATACGGGGGTTTTATCAGCCTCTATGTAAAGTACAGCTCTCGTGTGTGTGTGTGTGTGTGTGTGTCCGAGAGGAGGGGCTCGCCACCTACAGCATTTCTCAACAGTTTGCAGTCGAATGCTTCTAGTCTCAGTGACCTTCCTTCACGTAACTTCAACCTCTTTTCCCTTGCCACAGTGACGCATCTTCATCTCTTTTCTATCGCCACTTCAGCGGTAACTGCTGTTCTGAACTGCCCTGTTTCATCCCTCCACCCTCTACGCCAGGAGTGTAGCACCCGTCTGGTAGCAAACTCTCATCCCTTTTCTGCCCAACTCCCTAATGCAAGAGTTAACAGTTAAACCCAGTCCTTCATGTGTGCAACACATCTCACTTCCTCTGTCTGTATTTCCTTCTGCTTGTGACCTCCAGTGTTTTAAACGCAATGTGTCCAGGCATCTCGATATGAACATATCATGATTTTGGCACTGTTATCTTTTTTTTTTTCCGAGAAGGAACAGTTTTGCGGGCTGACAGCCTTTCGTTCCTTCTACCCTGTATAAAGAAACACACACACACACACACACACACACACACACACACACACACACACACACACACACACACACACACACACACACACACACACACACACACACACACACACACACACACACACACACACACACACACACACACACACACACACACACACACACACACACACATATAGAGGAGTAGGAGGAGAGGTAAGACTAGCTGGCGCAATAAGCGAGGAAGGAAGAAGAGACCAGGAAAGAAAGGTATGAATTAAATAGTCGAAAGTGGAAAGAAAAGGCGTAGGAAAAGGAGAAGTAGGTTGCGTAGGGGTAAAGGAAAGAGAAGAAGGGGGAGACGTAAGGAGAAGCAGGAGGGAGGTAAAGAGAAGAGTAGCAGGCAGAGGCTTGAAGAGAAAAGAAGCAGAAGGAGAGGCAAAGAGAAGAGTAACAGATAGAGACTTGAAAGGAAGCAAGAGGAGAGGTAGAGAGAGGAGGAGGCGTAAGAGGAAAGGAAGTATAGGAGAGGTAGACTGAGGAAGAGGAGGAGGAGAGCTAGGCAGAGGAGAAGTAATAAGAGAGACAGAGAGAAGAGGAGGAGGAGGAGGAGGAGAAGTAATATAAGGAGGAGCAAGGGAAAGGGAAAAGGAGACGGAATCGGAGGGGTAAAGATGCAGGGAATAATAGAAAAGATTGCCTGAAGTGGAGCAAGCAAAGGAAAGCCGTGCAGCCCCACAACACAACAGGAGACAGTATGAAACCTGGAGGCTCAGAGCAAGCACAAATAATACCTTAGTTATCCATAGGAAGATAAAGGACATCTTTGACAGCCGCACCCTCCCTTGCTGTATTCTAAAGGAATTGAAATCATTATATCCTTCGGGATTGCCCTCGAGGGTCCCACACAGGCTAAAACAAGATCTGGGCAGAGGTCTGCCACTGTGCAAAAATTCGTGTTTCCAGGAAAAGAAAAAAAAAAACGCATACTGACGTTGACAGAGAACTTTGCGGGAACGCCACCCACGGGAGACCCTTGAGGGTTTCACTGCCTGCAGCCTGGTACACATGGAGGTCCACCAATGGAAAGTTTCGTGGTTTCAGGCGCTTCCTGACGCTCTCGGTCACTCGTAAATACTTTCCCTAAGACCTGCCTCCTCCCTCTCCTTCTCCTCCATCATGATGTCCAAGTCGGTAGAGAAGTGATTTACCGTCCCAATGAACGCGGTTTCAAATCCCGACCGGGGCAGGGAACACCATAAAGGATTTGAAATTCGTCAGAGTAAACCTTAACTGATCTCTGAAGGACCCTTCAACATGTAAAGACTCCCGGCAATACCAGTACATCAGTCCTGTGTGAGACAGCCCTAGCATGTGTTCAATATGGACGATTGGTATTAGCCCTGAAGTGGTGACATGTGGTGTATGATACGTAGGAGGACTACTGAGCCTCAGGGAACAAGCTGTTAATCATATGCACCTAAAGAATAAATAAATAAATATAAATGCTTCTTCCGTTGTGTGGATTGAGAAAAAGAGATAGATAGAAACTAAGTATTGTGGAGGGCTGGACTTGGATATCGCTGGATGCCTCTGTTCAACTAAAGGTAGCCTCATTTTCTTAGAGGTTAGGGTACAGTTTCGGGCAATTATCATGCCACGCTTTTTAGTAGTACAGTTATGACACCGGTTCATAGCATTTCGACAAAATGGCAAGCCCCAAAGTTAGCTTCACTGCAGTTCGGAAGTCATTGCTTTCTTCCTGCAGTGTAATCAAGTTCTTTGATAATCATATAGATCTCCACATGTATGTGGGTACAGATGAAGAACGTATCGTGGACTGTAGACTGGAATTTATCAGAAGTGGAAACAAGGATGGAAAGGTCACGTACAGATCTTTATTTTCTATCCAAGCCACATTTCTGGTGAGATCTTTGGGTTTAGTGTCAAGCACTGGATAAAAAGCATTTAGCTAGATTGGTAAAACTTCATATTGAAACATAAATCTCTGTTCTATGGGTGTATCGGAAACTGTGATGGAAAAGTGTATATCTGATTAGTATTTAGTTCACCAAATAGTATGATACTGATACCGTTTTGTTAGGATAGTCTCAAAATAAAATGATAAGATGGATAATAGATGAGAATAGGTGGTATGATGTGAGGGGAAAGGTTGCCACTAAGTAGACCTAGAAATAATTCATTATCTTTTTTTAAGTCTCTTACAGGATGTGGCGTCGACGTTAATTTGATATGTAGGCTATGGAGGTAGAATAGCAAAGGTTTTGAAAAATATTCCTTTTTTTCCTAATTTACCCGTTTGACTCAGCTTTTTTTTTTAGGGGGGGGGGAGAGGCTTGTTTTTGCTATTCCATGACGATTTCATTCTGCTTAAAAAATGGATGATCGAACTGAAGGGGTTTGCACAGTCTTCAGCAACTAATTTACTATTCAAGGTTCATCCTAACTTGAGCTAATTTTGGGGGATGTAACTGAAGTGTAGTGAAAAATACTTCACTGTTGTGGCAATTTTCCTACTTATTCACTCGTGGCATTTTCCTTACCCTTGCATGTAATCTTGGGCAGTGCGCTTGAAATCTCTCATACCCACAAGTGCAGGGGAAAAAATCTCATATGCATGGTCCCTTAGAGAGCATTCCATAGAAGCCAACGCATATACTTTGCATAACACAATTTCGACACCAAACTTTCCCTTGTATGCAAATTCGCGTTGTTGTGCCTGGGTCGTGTGGCAGAGAAGGGGGCCGTCCAT
The DNA here is from genome assembly GCF_032717465.1 of Coenobita brevimanus. Classification (NCBI taxonomy): domain Eukaryota; kingdom Metazoa; phylum Arthropoda; class Malacostraca; order Decapoda; family Coenobitidae; genus Coenobita; species Coenobita brevimanus. Next base: position 49,742,800 of record NC_137050.1, read on the forward strand.
TTTCTGCGTTTTATATTAAGCCTTTTTTATTTTTTTTTACTGAGTCCTCTGCTGTTTTTGTTCCCGTGACTTATTTGTGTTGAACCTATCTATCTATCTATCTATTGCCAGACGCCTGAATCCCTTACGGAGTGGCCACAAACATATCGCTTCCATGTCGCCATGTCCCCCGCCATTTCACTGCCTTGCTCCCAGCTCACACCCCCCTCTCTCATATACCTCTCCACTCCATCCCTTCATCTCATCCTTGGCTCCCTCCCTCTCTCCCCCTCCACCTCACTCACATACACTCTCCTCGTTAGTCTCTCACTCCATCCTCTCCACATGGCCAAACCACCTCAATGTGTTTATCTTAACGTTTCCTATCACATCCACATCCGCACCAAGTTGTCTTAAATGGTATGTATCCTCAACATAGACAAATTTCTTTGGCAAAAGGTCCAGGAGTGTGATTTACTGTAACCCCTTCAGTTGGAGACGTGAATTTGTAATTGATTTTCCTATTAGTAAATATTTTTGTTCAACTTAAGGGAATCCTAGTGGTTAAGGGGATAATGAAGGCTGTACAGTCTGCATCAAAAGTCCTGTCGCCTCCCCGTGGTTTTCGCCATGGACCTGTTTTCACCATGGACCTGTTTACCACCGTAGACCTGTTCTCTGCTATAGACCTGTTAAGCATTAAGAACTTCTCCCCATTAACCTATTTTCCTTTCATGGATCTAATTTCCCTGTTATACCTATTTTCCTTGTTGGATCTATTTTCCCCTCTATTTTTTTCTTCTGGACCTTTTTTCCCTCAAAGAGCTATTTTCTCCCATGGTGAGATACCGAATCTGCACATTACCATTTTTTTTTTCCGAGGATCTTTTTCTTAACCCCACTGAACCTATGCTCCTACTTGGGTCCATATCCTCGAGGACATTCATTATGGACCTGTTTCCTCTCATGGACCTAACTATACCATGGACATATATGAATTCCATGGTCCTGACCCCATGTACTTACTTCCCACTGCCTACCCATCCGCCCCACAAAGCCACCCCTTCTGCAACCCACCCACACACCCACCTGCCCTTATTCACCCCACACACCTACCCACCCTCCCACCAACCTGTTTTGAGAAGAGTCAGAGATGAAAATCAGAGCAAGGTCAAATGTTCGACTCTATTAATCATACAGTATGCTTCGATTTGGAGCTAACTTGGTGGAAGGACTGAGGGTAAGCGAAGGGTGAAGAGGTTCGATTTTGAAAGGAAAAGGGCAGAGGTCAAGATCACAGGGCAAGATGAACTCAAACAGTTTTGATCCAGTTTGCACCAAACTTGACAGGAATGTTAAGAGTCAAGCAAGAATGAGGTGATTCAATTCTTAGATGAATCTATTGATGATTAAGGACACATGGCAAAGTTAGTTGTTTGGACCTTAGACAAATTCATGTACAAAATTCTTAGACAAATTAATTACGCCCTCTGAGTGCCCTTCTTGTCTGTTGCATGTTATATATATCAATTTAGCATCAACAATATATTTTACCTGAATAATATAGACAACTGTATAAGTATGTCATCTATCTATCTATCTATATACCTAGGCTGCTTCCCCCAAGGAAAGGGAGGTAGCCGAGACAGGACGACACACTCTCCATTTACTCATCCATTTAAACACATTCATTCACATCTTAGCCCCAAAGGGGAGAACGGACAGATCCTCACCGCACCACACCGCACAAGGGTCAACTGCGCAATGCAATCAGTGACATCCGCAGCAGGGCCCGACAGCAGAACTGGTTTACCCCTGCCACATCATAACATACCCATCCCCTTACCCGCACCTGACCTGACTAGCTGATCAGACCAAATGCGGGAGAATATCCCCTCAGGGCTGCGTCATCACTTATTTATTCACAATTTCTCTCCATTTATTTCTGTCACGCACAGCCACTCTTCCTTGCTCAACAGACATCCCTCTCGCATCCAGCGCTCTCTTCACACTGTCCATCCATCCTGTTCGTGGTCTTCCTCTCAGCCTTACACCTCTCACATCAGATCTAGTTATCTTTTTCACCAATCGCTCATTATCCATTCTCTCCATATGCCCAAACCATCGCAACAGCCTCTGCTCAACTCTACCAGCCATCTCCTGAACAACTCCAGTTCTCCTTCGCACTTCATCATTTCGCACCCGATCCATACGCGTCATTCCACACATACTCCTCAGACACCTCATCTCCATTACATTCAAACTTTTCCTCTCTGCTACACCCATATTCCATGTTTCAGCCCCATATAATGCAGTCGGTACCACAACACCCTCATACAGCCTTCTCTTTACATCCATTCTAAGCGAACGACATTTAAACACTTTTTTCATTCCTCCCAGCACCTTTCCTACTTCATTTATTCTAAACTTCACTTCTGCATCTATTCTTCCATCCACAGCAACAAGTGACCCTAGATATTTAAAACAATCTACCTCCTCAAGCAACTCACCATTCAAAACTATATTCATCCCCCTACCATCTATCAACCTCGTACACTTCATCACTTTACTCTTATTCTCATTTACTTTCAAATTCCTCCTTTCACACACCCTTCCAAACTCCTCTACCAACTGTCTCAATCTCTCCTCTGAATCAGTCACCAGTGCATTATCATCTGCAAACAGCAGCTGCTTCAGATTCCAATCTCCACCATCAACATTTACCAGACTCAGACCACCTAAAACTCTTGCATTCACCTCCCTTACAACACCATCCATGTAAATATTAAACAACCAAGGTGACATCACACATCCCTGTCGCAGCCCCACTCTCACGGGAAACCAATCTCTCACAGCATTTCCCACTCTTACACATGCTCTACTATTTACATAAAAACTTTTCACCCCTTTTAGTAACCTACCATCAAGTCCATACAATCTTAAAACAGTCCACAAAGCCTCCCTATCAATTCTATCATACGCTTTCTCTAAATCCATAAATGCCCAAAACACATCCTTGCCTTTCGCTAAATACTTTTCACACACTTGTCTCACAGCAAACACCTGATCAACGCATCCCCTCCCTCTCCTAAAGCCACACTGCTCATCACTAATCACTCCCTCTGTACCCTCTCTAACTCTCATAATTAACACTCTACCATACACCTTACCTACAACACTCAACAGACTTATACCCCTAAAGCTAGTACATTCATACTTATCACCCTTGCCTTTATACAACGTATGTCATACGTGGAAATAAACTGGTAAGGAAGTGGATCTAAAAAGCCTCTTAATCTCATGGAAGCACAACCTAGCACTGAAGCGATAACAGAAAAGTCATGGGTGAATTCAGTACTTCTAAGTGACACTATATTTAGCGTAAAATATCACCCTCTACCTTTTAGTATTTTCTCTAGCATTTTATTTAACCCCACGCCAGACGCAATAAATTCCACCTACAGTGAGTCGTTAACTTTAGATTGTTTTTATACTCAGGATGGGATTTAATGGGGGGCGGGGGGCGTTGGAGGTGCACCCCCCCCTATTTTTGGCACACCAATTATTTATGGTAAAAGAATAATTTCCTCTAACAACATATGTGCAACAAATACCTTACATTATTTTACTCCTTTTACACTAACTTGGCTCAGATTTTCGTCCTTTTGCAGCTTCTCTCTCGTAACTTAGTGGCAGAAAAAGACAATACTAAGGCTCTACATCCTTTCCTTAGCACTTCGTGACTGTCATCGTAATCTAGTGTTAATCTTTTGTTACAGCTCAGCATTCTAGATACGTGATGGCAAATTTAGACCAAGTTAGAGTGAAAAGGGTATAGTATCGTTGAATCATTCCAGTGACTATGGGGATATTATTGTACTCTTGTAATTAACGTAAGTGAAGTAAGAATGCAGTCTGATTCTATGCTTTAAACGAATTAAGCAGTAATTCCCCAAAAAATCAGGTACTCCTTTCTCCGAACAGCTAGATCCTGTCTTGATGCTGTCACCATTAACCCTCTCATGACCATAAGTCGTCTTATTTTCTCTTCTGTCCCAGCTGACGCCAGACGACTTTATTCAGCAGAAACAGAGGCTCGTACCCTCATTGCTTAAGGTAGCTTCTAACACCGTTTCCTTAGCGATTTATTTTTCGGATATGGAGGGTTAATATCCGTTTGTCTGTTATTTAAGCAAAGGATGGCGATATTGGAAGGATCTATGTTGCACAGAGGAGGCCAGCAAGGCGTGATAAATGGAATAAATCGCTCAGGAAAAGGTGTTAGGGAGCTTCCTGGATCTAGAGTATAAATACATAGTCCCGATATGTCCAGCGGTAACTCACATAGCTGACTATACTTTGCTTTAGTTTAGGTATCCACATTGATGGCCAGTAGTTAACCTTTATTTACTCCTGTAGAAGTGTTAAAAGAAGCACCCTGTGATGGTTTGGTCATGTGGAGAGAATGTAAAATGAAAGACTGACGGGAAGAGTACATGTGTGTGTAGGGGGGAGGTGAGTGGGTGGATGTGTGTGGGTGGGGGATGAGTGGGTGGATGTGTGTAGGTGGGTAGGTGGATGTGTGTGTGTATGGGGGGGGGTGTACCAGAGAGAGAGAGAGAGAGAGAGAGAGAGAGAGAGAGAGAGAGAGATGGGGTGGAAGGAAGAGGTGAAGAGATGTATGACAAAGAATGGTGTGAGTTGATGGTAGGGCAGCCTGATTAAGGGGGACAGCGTGACGTGGAGTCGATTTGTCTGTGGCCACAATATTTGGAAGTACCGTAGGACTCATGGCTATAGGCAGAGAGAGAGAGAGAGAATCCTGTAGTATCTTACCCGAAGACGTCTTAGGTGTTATTCTCCCTGTCGCATTTTTTTTTTTTTTAGTTATAGTTAGTAGAGCTTCTTTCCCCCTTTTTTTAATGAACGAGGTTTATGTATTCAGAATTTATTTACACCTTTAATAGAATAGGTGTTTAAAGAGCTGAAAAATCGTCTGATGGCAAGAGAAAGAGAGAGAGAGAGAGAGAGAGAGAGCGAGCATAGTGAAAGGGGCAACACTCGCGCACTACACTTGGTCACCTACGAATTTTAGGCTGCAAAGAGGCTGAAATTATTGACGTTGACAATTATCGTAGTATCAGCATAAATCGAGTTCAGAATAGATAAATATCGTGTGAATAGAGCTTGGAGATAATATAAAGTCCTTGTTAAACCCTGTCATATTTCAGTTTACTGGTCTATCTGTCTGTCTATTGCCAGACGCCTTAATCCCGTAAGGGGTGGCCATAAACAAATCGCCTCCATGTCGCCCTGTCCAACGCCATTTTACTGCCCTGCTCCCAGCTCACACCCCCCTCTCTCATATACCTCTCCACTCCATGCCTTCATCTCATCCTTGGCCTCCCCATCCCTCTCCCCCCACCCCCTTCACCTCACTCATATACGGTAAATGAGAAAAATAATAAACAGTCTTGCTAACACTGAAAAGATGGACTGACTTCGATACTGTACTTATTTACAACAATTTCGAGGCATAACAGTGTTCAGCAAGTGCTTGATATGTACCCAGTGTCCAAGCTATTTGCACACGATCTTTTTTCTGTTTAAGGAGGCGATTTGTGTTAATACTGCAAATATTTCCATTGTCGATATTTTTGACTTTCTTGTGGCTCAAATTCACAAGGGTCATGTGGTGTACTGATATTCAGTATTTACTCTAACTTCACCATGATATTTGTCCAGTTACAGCCTATTTCGCGTAGCTCCATAGCAGGAGACAATATTATAGCTCTACATCCTCTCCACAACTCTTCTTCATGACTAGCATAATATTCATGTTTTATTTGAACAATGAAAACTGAAGTCAAATATAGGACAGGTTAAAGTAGAAGTTCTGCAAACGTTTCTGATACTACTGGCACCTGAATTAAGGGAGACTTTTGCACAGAACATTATCTATGGTATGTCAGCTCCCTCATCGAAGGGGGAATGAAGCAATGTAATCTCCCTACGATCTTTATTTTTCTACAAAGAGCAGCAGAACTTGCAAAACGACTTTGATGCTGTAGCTGCCTGTCCTATAGTTGAACTTTCTGTAGCTGCCTATACTACAGCTGAACTTTCTGTAGCTGCCTATACTACAGCTGAACTTCCTGTAGCTTCCTATACTACAGCTGAACTTTCTGTAGCTGCCTGTACTACGGCTAAACTTTCTGTAGCTGCCTATACTACAGCTAAACTTTCTGTAGCTGCCTATACTACAGCTGAACTTTCTGTAACTGCCTTTACTACAGGTAAACTTTCTTTAGCTGCCTATACTACAGGTAAACTTTCTTTAGCTGCCTATACTACAGGTAAACTTTCTGTAGCTGCCTATACTACAGGTAAACTTTCTTTAGCTGCCTATACTACAGGTAAACTTTCTGTAGCTGCCTATTCTGCAGCTAAACTTCCTCTGTCCACCATGACCAGCCAAATAACCGTTCCCAGAATGCCAGCGTGCAGCAGGCAGGCAATAATTTTACCTCAGTGTGTGGTCGAACAATTTTTATATCCATACTTAATAACCTAAAAATTTCTCTTGTCTTCGAGGATCATATTACTGGTTTCAAAACTTGTTCACAAAATATGGTTACATTTCATTAGCAAGTGGAACGATATTTATGTCCGTCGCTATACTGTACATTCACTGATGAGAATACCTGTGATGCTTTAATACGTAGGACACACGTTCCATGACAGTTTGATAAAAATGGGAAATCGCAGGAAGCACGAGGGCTCTTTACCTAAACTGTTTTTGAAAATTACTTACTGATAGAATTCTGCGCTCTCCCGGTGCCTGAGGCTGTTAATGTAAAAGCTGATGTTTGAGGCGCATTGTACAAGATTTATACTGACATGACAAGGACTGGCACGTGTATGGAGAATTATTTTTGTTTGGAATTGCATATGAAATTAGGTGATCTATGTTATTTAAATTTCTTATATCAGTCTTTATTCTCGCATTTCTCTGTCGTGTATCAGAGCTGCAGGATTTATGTATGAAATTGCATAAAGGCGTTAATATGTAAATAAATGTATCGTATGTTCTGGGTACTTCTTCCTACAGCAGCTGATAAAACGCCAAGAAAAAAAAATCCAAAGATAATATTTCTTTATAAATATATGCAGTGACTCGTATCATAGCAAAAAAAAAAAAAAAAAAAAAAAAAAAACATTCAATTGTACGAATCTATTCTTACAGATAATTTTCTTGGGTTATTTATGCCTAGATTAATAAGAAAAAAATATCATTGTCATTATAATCGCCATCGTCATCATCATCATCATCATCATCGCCAGTCATCACAGTCATCATCACCATCATCATCATCGTCATCATCTTCAACAACAAGACCACGGAAGCTCGTAAATAACATCTATCAACAAATTGTCCGATGCAATGAGCCACACATCCATTCATCACAGAAGCCTGCAGTTCTTGGCTGCACCTCACAAACTAGACACACACACACACACACACACACACACACACACACACACACACACACACACACACACACACACACACACAGAGTTCCCCATAGTAAGACTGATTCCTGGGCTGCCTAGTTCACACGGGGTCCAGCCATTATCATGTTCTCAAATCAAGCTTCACCCATCGCATTCCATCATTTGTGTGTTATATTATTTCATCTTCCATATCCCAGTTTTTTACACATGCTCATGCCACGTCCATTTACTTTCTCCTTTGCCTCCCGTGTCAACTCTTTCCACATACTCACCTTTATATGCCCTTTACCTCATCGTCTTTCCTGTCTATTACAGTTACCTCACTATTTAAGCTAACTTTCTTCTACTATTTGATATATAACGTCCTTACGGTACATCCTTAACCAATTTGTCTCTCATCTTATCGGATCTACGCATCCCACCAGCATTTCTTCTCATCCCCATTTCCACACTTCTTTCTTTTGATTTTTACACACCATTCCAAAAGCTTGTATTCTTGTTGGGTAAGGAAGTTCCCTAACACCTCTTAGCGATTTACTTTTAAAGTTGGCTGGGTAATATCCTTTGTACTTTATGTAGGTACGGTATGGCTACATTAGAAGGATTTACGAGTATGTAACAGAATATAACAGTAAGGTGTAATAAGGAAAATAAATTGCGTAGGAAAAGGTGATAGGGAGCTTCCTTAACAGACAGAAATATGGACCAGAGTCTTACATCTATAAGCCAAAGTGGATACTAATATGCCTTCATGTAGTTGTATTGAATCCTTTGTACGCAGCCCTTAATTCTGTATCAAGGCTTTCAAACACCAGCAGCTTTACTTCCTTATCCAACTCAATTCTCTCTCTCTCTCTCTCTCTCTCTCTCTCTCTCTCTCTCTCTCTCTCTCTCTCTCTCTCTCTCTCTCTCTCTCCTCTTTCAGTATTTACTTCTGTATTAGTGGACCAGGCTTCTTGAACCTTTCCTCCATTTCGTCTCTCTCCTTTCACCAGTACATTTCACTTTGAGCCTCCTTTTCTCTCAATTATTATTTTTACTCATATCTTCACCAATTTTTAGATCCTGCAACTCACACACATTCACAAAACCTGAATCAGCCTACAATTATCACATTGATTATTAGCAAGCAACATAGAGCCATACATCAAATACAGAACATCTTTCCTAACCATTCATCTCCAGCATCACTCCGCCTTACCACAGCTGTTGGCTTGGGACTTCAGATATCCTGGCTCACTCAGGTGTTAAGCATGAAACGCTCACTCAGTTGTTCATCAACCCTTACCATCTACCATCAATAATATCTCTGCATCAATCAGTAGTTTACGTACAGCACTACAGTTACATAAACCCATCCATAATCACTCGCTGTTCAATATACATTAAGCTTTCTCTCGATTCTTAAATGCCATAAATATCGTATAGTTCGTCTCACATGCTTTCTCTGTTATATTACTTGCTCTGATACACACGTCCTCCATCACTTCAGATAAGGACAGCGGTAGTAAATGGGAGAAGGAAATAGGAGGTGGGCTGAGAAAGAGAGAGAGAGAGAGAGAGAGAGAGAGAGAGAGAGAGAGAGAGAGAGCGTGTACGTGTTTCTTGGTTTATTAAAGGAAGAGAGGGTAGGATGAAAGGAGGAAGGTGATGGGCGAGTGCGAGAAGGGAGTGATAACATGGAAACAGAGGAGATGGAGGAAAGAGATACAAGGAGGGGAGGCAGGAGGAGCAGTATCAGAGACAGACACAGACGTAGCAGCCTTAACTCCCAAAACTAGGAAGGAAGAATGTTAGAAGGGAAAAGAATCAGGTTATCAGCATCATCACCTTGCCACACTCGTTAACCTCTTCCACATCTCGCATCAACCCATATTATTACCAAGACACAGATGATTTAGGTGGAGCAGTATAATTGGCAGAGGAGTTGGAGTAGAGAGAGACTAGTAAAGGGTAGATGCTGGAGTGGTGGTAGACAGAATAGTGTTACGGTAAGCAGAGTATGAGATGCAGACAGCGGCAAGGAAGTAGGCAGAGCCTACCACCACACAATCCAGAAGAGTAAGACGATGCAGAGGAGAGGAATCAGATCAAAAGCATCAACTCTGCCCACAGTCACCACCCAGTCCTACACCTCAGATACTCAAATCCAGCATTGATACACGACAAGTATTAGGAAAACACTTTCATATAGGATGCGATCCATGGAGCATTATTAAAGGCAGATAGAAAAAGAGAGGTGGAGACAGAGACGTATCAAGGTAGACATAGAAGCTGTGGTGGATAGAACAATATAAAAGGAAGACAGAGGAAGGGAGTTAAACGTCAGTATAAAAAGGCGGAGAGCGAGGAGCATCATAATCACCACAATCTGTATGGGTGAGAGGATACAGAGGAGAACTGTCAGCATCAGCAACAGTCTCCCTTCACCACGGTCACCAGCCTCAGCGACACCTCCCATACTGTAATTAAACCCACCATTAACCCAGCCTGGAAAGCGTTAATTAATGCCTCTAATTGGCCAACGCTCAGAGCGGGACCAATTAAGTGGGGTCATTACTCTAGTGCAGCCTCCTGACAGCGCTGCTCCCATTTACTGCTCACTAAGTCTCCACCGGCCACCTGCTCTCTCTGTCTCTCCTTCACTTTCCTTGGTCCTCCTTGTCGTCTCCTTCTACTGCCCCTTTCCTTACTCCACGTCTACATCTTTGCACCTTCTCTCTTTCTGTCTGCTACAAGTTGTCCTTACATAGTGCTCGCGAAGTTTCCACGAGTAACCTACCCTTTCTTCGTAGCTTTTTTCCTTACCCTTTTCTCCTGGCGCACTTCTTCCTTACACCATCTTCAGTTTTCTTTCTTAGATGCAGGAGCCAGCTCCGTGCCCTCTGCCCCACACAGCTGTTGAGTTTGTACACGACCATATTTGCCCCTGTATGGAGTACATCTCGAATGAGTGACGGCTTCCCAAATACGGCTCTTCTAATTAGGATGGAGTCAAAGGCTTTTCATCTCGTCAATTCCCCTCTTCAGCTCCGCGTCTCTTACTGATTCTGTTCAGTCTCTGTCTCCTCCGCTTTGTTGCATCTTTATCTCATTACAGTCGGTACTTCAGTGGTCACCGCTCTTCTGAACTGTCTGCTTGCATCCCTCCTTCGGCGCGTAATAACCCGTGTGGCATCGCACTCGCACTCCTTTTCTGTCCAGCTTTCAAATGCAAGAGTTAATAGGTATTCTCAGTCATTTATGTATGCAGCAGGTCTACTCTGGAGCTATCTTCTTAAGTCTCTATATCCCTTTGCCTCTGACCTCCAGTAAGTGCAATGTGTCAAGGCATCTCAAAATGAACGGATTCTCTCTCTCTCTCTCTCTCTCTCTCTCTCTCTCTCTCTCTCTCTCTCTCTCTCTCTCTCTCTCTCTCTCTCTGTCTCTCTCTCTCTCTCTCTCTCTCTCTCTCTCTCTCTCTCTCTCTCTCTCTCTCTCTCTCTCTCTCTTCGCTTAGTGACCTTCGTTCCTTTCTTCTTTCTCTTCTTCATCTAGCCCACTCCATCTTTTTCACTTCCGTTTGTCTTTCTCATCTTCTCCTGGTGCCTGTTTCTCTATTCTTAAAATTCTCCATTTCAATTACGCCATTTTTATTTTTACACCACCCCTGTTTCCCTCAACAACTTATTCCATTCTTTCTGTTGCTAAAATCCCTGCCAGTAACTTTTTCATCTTTTTGGCATCCCTTCATCTTCCTTTTTCCCCTCGTCTCTCATGATTATTTTTCGTCTTTTTTTACTTCCTATTTCGTTTGTTTACTTCCAGCCACATGTGTAGTCCTGTGCCTTCCTTGGTCTTCCTTATACCCTCTTCTTGGTGCCACTTTTTCCCACTCCATTTAGTGTCCTTCATACCTTCTTCATTCCCTTCTTCATTTATCCTACACCATCTTTGTGTGCTTCCCTTCGTTTTTCTTTTCTTCTCGTTTTGGTGCTCCCTCTCCCTACTTCTCCCAGGGTCTTCCATTTCCAGCTTCGTCAATTCTTTCCTCTGTCCGACATCTTCTTTCTTTCCTTCTTCCACGTGTTCTCAGACCATACTTAGATTTCTGTTTTTTACTTCACTTGTGACTCCCTTATCCTCTGCCTGAATTATCTTCTTCTACACTACGTCTGTCTTCCAGTTACGTTCTCTTTTTTCACCTGTCTCCTCCTTCCTTTGTGGCCTCCATTTATACGCCTGTATCATTTTATATCCTGCTGCCTTCCCCTCTTACACTCTATTACCTTCTGCTGTTTCGTATTCATGATCTATTTCCAGCCGTGTCTTCTCACCCACACAGTCAATTACCCGTCTCCTCACCTTTCCATTCTCGTAGGTGGACATCTTCTCACTTATTGGTTTTCTCACTAGCTCTCAAGCACCTGTTGCCCCTTCAACAGATCTTCCTTATTTTTCACCAGCCCTTCTCAGGAACCAGGCCTATAAACGCCTTTGTCACTGAGTTACTGAGAGACTGATTATTTACATGAGCCTGTTTGGCGTTTGGTATGTCTATGTCGTCGTATCGTGGGACTCATTCTCTGTCGTTAGCTTTAGGAGATAAATATTCATTTTTTGATAATTTGGTGTTTTACCTTTTAGGATGTGTAGAGGTTGAGCTCTGACAGTTTCATTTCGGAAAGGGATTGACGTCCTTCAGTTTTACTCTAGAATGCACGGTTTTCGTATTCCGGTATTTATTTTTATATATCAGCTTAGTTTTAAGTTTTGATGAGATTAGGCAAGTTTGGATACACCTGAGTTGAAGTTTTGGCGAGATAGGTCTTTCGTCAGTTTGTAATATATATATATATATATATATATATATATATATATATATATATATATATATATATATATATATATATACTGTATCAATAGTTAAGGTTAGATAGATATAAACAGATATATAGACAGATAGAGACGTAGATAGTGGAAAGGAATAATGGATGGTTGAAATAAATGATATAAGGGAATGGTTTGAAGGATGCATAGGTAAATAGGTGGATTTGTAGGTAGAGGTTAAAACAGGTAGATGGGTAGATTGATAGATAGGAACCTAGGCAACGCTTCGCTGTTGCAACCCTCCATCAGACCAAGCACATACTCCCCCAACCTCCTTGGAAGCCCAACCAAGCGCATAACGGCCCTTACCCCCCTCGTCCCGTCCCTTCTGTATGACATTAAAATTGTTGAAAATCAGCGATATGGAATAGAGAAGTGTGATAGGAAGTAAAAAAAACCACCACCACCACCACCACCACCACCGTCATCATTATCATCACCACCACCACCGTCATCATTATCAGCACCAGTACCACCGTCATCACTACCACCACCACCACCATCATCATCAGCTGGTGCAACCCTTCATCAGACCAAGCACATACTCCCCACCTCCCTGCACACCTAACCAAACGCATAACGACCCTCACCCCCCCCCCCCGCATACACACACACACACACACACACACACACACACACACACACACACACACAACGGTCGCATTGAAATCTCTGAGAAAACATTTTTTTTTTTACCTTTTCATTGTTAAAAAAAAAAAAAAAACGACACAGCATTCTACCTATGAAAAGGCACCATTTCACCATAAGACACATAACTATGTGAACTACAGTATAGTGAATACATTTTGATTTGTAGCTTGAGATTAATTGTTCAGATCGCATTGAAATCTCTTAGATTTTTTTAACTACTTAAGACACAACATTCTAACTGTCAAAAGGCAACAGTTCACAATAAGACACACAACTGTGTGAAATTTCATGACTTTATAGGTAATACTTTGAGATTTGCTCCGGAAACGAAAATCTGTACGTCCATCCGCCCAGCTTTATGGACGGACACCAGTGATATTATTACCCTCCTCTGGCTTTGTCAGGTGGAGGGTTAAAAATAGAAAGAGTGAAGGATGAATGGATGAACTGGTACATGGATGATGGCTTCAAGCAACTGTCCCATGCTACGAGGCAGGGAGACGCCGAGTGTCGTCAGAATAACCGTTCTCTCTCTTAGGGAGTTTAAAGGTAAATTAAGGTATAGAGAAACACCAAGTGCAGAACAAGGGCCCAGTTTATTCAACGTTTGGCAGAAGTTGGCTTTGGGTTATTCCTGAAGAAGCCACCCTTTGGCCAAACGTTGAATAAACTGGTGCCCTGTTCTGCGCTCGACGTTTCTCTACACATACTGTCACAGCAACGATGGATTCACAGTAATTTGCCAAACCCTCATGTTTTTTTAATTGGGGCTTCCCCTGACAGTTCAACAGTAAAGATCATGGCTGCCTTAGCTTCTCCCGTGCTTCCAGTCAGTCCCTTACCCATCTCATCATTTATATCTCCATGTAGATGTTTTGTTCTTTCTTCCTTCGTCAATTTTCTACGTGTCTCTCAAGCACATGTTTCTCCTGCAAATAATCCTGCCGTTCTTGCGCTCTCTCTCTCTCTCTCTCTCTCTCTCTCTCTCTCTCTCTCTCTCTCTCTCTCTCTCTCTCTCTCTCTCTCTCTCTCCCCCTCCAGTCGGTCTCTGCGCTGTTTTCCCACTATTTATATATACTCAGAAGATTGTTTTTCCCCTTTGTTTTCGTACCATATCTCGAACAACTGTTTCTTTGTCATTATATATTCCCACCTTAATGTTTTTCCTTCTCTTACCTCCAGTGAACTATTTCTCCCATGCAAGCTGTGTCCCCATTCTTTTTCTTCATTCCCGGAGTCTGTCTGTTATCCTTCATCAGATACATAAAACACCTGACCTCTCTTGCTCGTCTCTCCCCTCCTGCTTATCATCTCAATCTGCCTTTCTTCACCTGTATCTAATCTGACTGTCTCACCTTCGTCACATTCCCTCTTCCTGCGTCTCACCGCCCTTCATTTACCCTTCATAATTTCTAGCCAGTATTCCTGTTGAAGACTTTTCCTAACATACCTTCCTTGTCTTCCTTGCTATATTCCTTTTACTCTAACCTGACCTAAAACTGCCATCTCTTCATCTTGAATGCTGAGTCGTAGGAATAAATTAACGCTACTGTAGAGAAATACTAGTCACGAAAAAGTGCTATCGAAAGGATGTGGAGCTGTAACATATCTTTTTCAGACAATAACCTACGGGAAATAATCATCAGAAGGATGAAAATCTGGACCAATTTAAGATGAAGGCACTTTAGTCCATATCTGTATCTCGCACGTTTTTATATTACTGTGCGTTGTATGTAGGTGAAGTGGAGGGAAGGAGAGGGAGGGGGAGGCCACGGATGAGGTGGAGGGATGGAGTTGAGAGGTATATGAGGGAGGGGGTAGTGAGTTGGGGGGAGGGCAGTCAAATGGTGGGTGACAGAGCGACTTAGAGGCGTTTTGTCTGCGGCCACTCTTTGCTGGATTAGGGCGTCGGGCAATAGCTAGATAGATAGAGTTATTCGTCCAGTCTGTATTTATTAAAAAAGATGCAAATATCATGCATGACATTAATAAGACATAGTTAAAATAAATCGCTAAGGATGAGGTGTTAGAAAGTCTCTCAAGCTAACTAGAATACGAGCTTCTGTGTACATGTATATATATACTCGCAAGTGGTTGTCCTAATTACCGCCCGGCCTTTTGTTATTGTTTTGCCTCTCGTTTTCTGACTCCCACGCTCATTGACTTTGTTTTTTCATTCCGTCACCTCGTCCCCTCCATCTGCAGTCCATCTTTCATTCGTCGTTCTCTCTCTCTCTCTCTCTCTCTCTCTCTCTCTCTCTCTCTCTCTCTCTCTCTCTCGCTGTACAATTAGATAGGTAGATAGATACACACACACACACACACACACACACACACACACACACATTCTTTTGTCTCCCATCCCTTCACTCCACGTCATCCCTTTCCCTCTGCTTTCTCATCCTGTTCCGCTTCTCTCATTTCCAGTTCACTTCTTCCCCTCTCCTCTCCCTGCCTCGTCGTTTGCTCTCATTCAGTTTGTCACTGTTTCAATCCTTTATCATGTGATCAAAGCATTAAAGCCATCCCTGCATGTGGCTATGTTGATATGATGGTATTTAAGAATTATCTGAGTATCTTGTGCAAAAAAAGGAAGAACACAAGGCCTATTATTTTTCCAAGGGATGGTGTGGAAATAATGAACAGTAGGGAAACTCTTTGCTTGTTTTAAATAACAATCTTCTTCTTCATAATCAAAGTTAAAGGATTACTGATCGGCTGAATTACACACACACACACACACACACACACACACACACACACACAGTTTTATATCATCCTTCATTGCCATTTCAGAATCGTACGGGGTCCATGGCTAGACTGCTTGGTTCATACATGTAAAGCGAGAGATCATTCTTTTTTCCCTAAGTGACATTATATGAGCAGTAAGCCTCAACCAAGTTTCGGATGTAAACCCATATAGGATACATCGGGTTGGAGCACTTATCCCACTAAACCATCAGGGGTTTACGTGGTTAATATGGTGAACACCCAAAGTGGTAATTTTTCCACTGATTCAAGAAACACTGATCTGTAGAAAGTCCCACATCACCTGTCTTTTTACCTATCTATAAATATCTCTTTCTGTTTCTATAATACTTGGACACTCCCATACTATAGATGCATATACGTGAACATCAGAGTCTGTCTTTTTTATCTGTGTAGAAAGCGAATAACCACTTAGATAGTTCTGGTTTCAAGAGGCAATTTTAATCTGGAAGGAGAAACTCTTTTGCCAAGTAAGGGTTAATTACAACTTTGCATACTGGCTCCAGATGACCACTTAAGCCCACGTATTGTAGTCAGACACACTAAACACTTAGATATAACATACTCAGACACATAACACCCTCAAGTACACATAGCACACTCAACCACGTAACTCAAACACACACAACGCACTCAAACACACAAAACACACTCATACATGCATAACGCACTCAAACACACAATACCCTGAAACACACAATACAAAACACACACAACACTCAGAAACACATAACACACTCAGACACGCCTAACACACTCAAACACGCATAACACACTCAAAAACATATAACACACAAAAACATGCATATCACACACAAAACACACATCACTGAAACACATACAACAATCATACGCACGACACTCAAACACAAAACACAAACACATGACAAACACACACTCGGAAATACATATCGCATTCAGACGCACACAAGCAACACACACATACGCAGGCGAACAAACAACCTCACTACGCACACAGTCATTACACTACGCAGCTAGACACACGCACGTACACACGCACACACGCACACAAATACCATCCACGAGGAATGTTATGCAGAAGAGAACATGAAAGAAATTTACTGAGATTCTTTCGGGGTCACTCAGGCATAAAATCACACAAAAAGAATTTCATATTTCACCGTACGTGTGTTTGCTTTCTCCACACACACACACACACACACACACACACACACACACACACACACTATGACAAGCATACACCCGTGTGTCATCCTTCCCCGCCTATATAACATCTTGCATGTCCTATTCTTTTCACACACACACACACACACACACTATGACAAGCATACACCCGTGTGTCATCCTTCCCCGCCTATATAACATCTTGCATGTCCTATTCTTTTCACACACACACACACACAGGACCATGCGATATATATTGATGGTAAGGGAGCGTCTGGGAGCTGGTGGGTGACCCTTCCCTCTCTCACCAACCCAGGCCAATAACACGATGGGAGACACCAAGAGGGCTGATGGGAGGTTGGGAGGCACGGAGGGAGGGAAACAAGTGGTGGAGGAGGAGTGAGGGCAGGAAAGATGTGGTTTAAGAGGATAACATGCGGGAGGGAAAAAAAATAAAAGAAAATAGGAATGAGGGGAGGAGACACTGAGGTATTGGTACACAGAAAGTACAGAACACAGTATGCTTAATGGCCCTTGATTAACGCCTGTTCACCTTCTGAGAAGGATAGAGCCTTAAGTTTTTGAAAATTGGCAGCTGATTGGTTGTTTGGGTGCATTAATTAGTAACGATATAATTCAGATTTCATTATGTGTTACAATGACCGTTTCTGGCGATAAGATTGCTTGTATATATAATTTGCAGACTAATTATAAAATGAGGTCGTACAACGTCTATCAGATTGCATTGATACATGTAAAATTTTCATTTCATTTTCCAAATTAACGCTTTCGAACAAAATTTACGAATTCCTTGATTTTTTACGTGTGAAGGCAACTGTATGTAAATTATGCGTCATTATTACTAGGATATCTTGATTTGGTAGGAAAACTGAAAATTTCACAATTATCTAGTCCCTTTGATAGACTTTGTGAGGCATCTTTTTAAAATAAAAGTATAGAAATAACTCTTTTTATTCGTATTTGAACAATCGTATCGTTAGAAACGGCTGTTTTAACTCTTATAAGAAAAAATATTAAAAATGTTACTAATGAATGCACTGGGACAACCACTCAGCTGCCAGCATTCAAAGGGGTAAGGCTCTTCTCAGATGTGATCGAGTAGGCTATAGGGTATCTACCGAGTAATTCTAATTACTCTAAGGATCAAACGGACATGTTTGAGGAAATGATGTGTAATAGGGAAGCTCAACTCCACCCGCCACACCCTCCAGTATAGTAATCGACAGGAAAAACTCACGACTCTTGAAAAGATAAGCGTAAACGTATTATTGCCTTGACGGATGACCAAATCCTATACATTATGAAATCTGTAACCAGTAATTCTGAAAAAAAAAAAAAAAAACTACAATCGCAATATTCACGTAATCAAGCAATCATACTGTAGTCGTTTGCAGACGTGTCAACATGAAAATCAACAGACTTGTTATTTAAAGCCTAGTGTCGGAAAGTTTATCTTGCCGAATTTGGAATGCATATTTTGATTATATACACAAGACTGTTTCTAGTAGCTTATTGTAGTGTTTCACCGCGGTAATACAAGCTTTTTCTCTGTATTGGTATTGCAGCTCGTGTTACTATTTGTATTTGCAGTAACAGCTTATTTCAAACAGGTCTTGCGTAATTGACTTCAGAATAATAAGAATGACTTGTATTCGATCTCTAAGCCTTAGTTCTGTCAGAGAAAAAATAAATTTCTAATATATTTCGTCATTCTGCGTAGGGCAAAGTGCACAGTGATGGATTGTTTTAACTGGTCATCCCTGCACCATCAAGGGATTATCTTCATCCTTAATAAAGTTAGGAAACCAGTTCTGTACGAAATATTGTAGGTCTGGGTTAACAAGTGACGTATAAAGTTTGGAGATTATTTCTGGTCGAAGTTCTTTACGATGGTAGGTGGGGTCGCTCCTCATCCCCTGACTCAGTGTAGTGCCTCCTTCAGGTGACTACACAGAGTGACGACCCAAATTGTAACTCATACCATGTAGTACGCTACGTGGTAACCATATAATTAAGAACCGAATGTCTTCACTCATCACTTTACCTTGGCTTAAAATTGCCATCCCTCCATCTTGAATGCTTAGTTGTAGCGGTACTTTAACACTGGACTATGATGCTAGTCACGAAGAAGTGCTGCAGAAAGGATGTAGAGCCATAATTCGTCTTTTTCTGCCCCAGAGCTAAGTGGAATAAGCTGCAAAAGGATGAAACTCTGGGCCACTTTAAAGTGACTAAACTAGTGGTCTAAGGAGTTAAGGTGCTCTAACAGATTTGGACCTTTTGTGTCTAAATCTGAAGGTTGGGCTGGGATTAATTGTTAACATAATGCCGCTGAAGGATTGTGGCTGGTCATACAGACTTTAAAGGTTGTGACTGATGAGCCGAGCCGTGAGTTCCTGCACTTCTGATAGAGTGGAAAGTAAAGGAATATGTGATGCACGGATGGAGTTCCTTGCAATAGAGCCTAATATCTTGTAAGCCATAATACCCGCTTCTAAACACTGATTTATTCCTTTCACCGTAACTTGGCCCAGATATTCCTCCCATCACAGGTTATTTAACATAGGTCAGTGGTAGAAAATGATGATGCAAGAGCGCAACATTCATTCCATGACTCTTCCTCATGACGAGCATCATAATCTAATGTTAATCAATTGTTACAACTTTTCAGGAAAGAAAGATGGTACTTGTAGGCCAAGTTAGTGTGAAAAGAGTAGAGAGAGATTAGATCCTTATTGGTATCGTTCCTATCTATCTATCTATTGCCAGACGCCTCAATCCCGTTTGGGGTGGCCACAGACAAAACTCCTCCACGTCACCCTGTCCCCCGCCATTTCACTGCCCTGCTCCCAACTCACACTCCCCTCTCTCATATACCTCTCCACCCCATCCCTCCATCTCATCCTCGGGCTCCCCCTCCCTCTTCCCCCCTCCACCTCACTCACGTACACTCTCTTCGTCAGTCTTTCACCCTCCATCCTCTCCACATCGCCAAACCACCTCAGTATGTTCCTCATAACGCTTCCTATCACATCCACATCCACACCACAACGCTGCTTTATATCCTCATTCGTCAGCCTGTCTCTCAATGTGACTCCACAGGCTCTTCTTAAATAACTCATTTCCACTGCTCTCACTCTTGACTTGTGTCTTTCCAACAACGTCCAAGCTTTACTTCCATACGTTAGAGTTGGTATCACAGTACTGTCATGTAGTAACTTTTTCACTTCCATGCTCACTTTCCTGTTTCTTATCACTGCTTTCAAAGAACCAGCAACCTTTCTTCCCTGCTGTACCCTTTCAAGCACTTCACCCTCCAAACCTCCATCCTTACTCATCACACTACCCAAGTACTTAAACGTACTCACATTTTCCAATTCCTCACCATCCAACCTCGCTGTACATTCACTGACTTCACCTCTCTCAAAGACCATCACTTTACTCTTCCCTACATTCACCTTTAGATTCTGTTTCTTACACACTCCCAAACTCATCCACCAAGCCTTGCAGCTCCCCTTCGTCTTCACTCAACAACACAGTATCATCTGCAAACAACAGTACAGGGAGTTTCCAAACAATATCCTCTCTCACCAGGGCCACTTCAACATCCACTACCCTACCTTGTACCTCTTTTATTAACCCATCCATGTACAGATTGAACAACCATGGAGACATGACACATCCCTGTTTCAACCCAACTTTCAAAGAGAAAAATTCACTTAGTTCACCATCCACACGCATTGCAGCCTTAGCACCATCATACATAATCTTCACAACATTCAACAACTTCCCATCTACTCCATATATTCTTAACACTTTCCACAATCCTTGTCTATCCACCCTGTCATATGCTTTCTCCACATCCATGAAAGCCGCATACAACTTCTTTCCCTTCTCTAGAAACTTTTCCACTAAAGATCTAAGAATGAATATCTGATCTACACAACCTCTTCCCTTCCTAAATCCTCCCTGTTCTTCTCCAACTAATTCCTCTGTTCTTTCTCTAACTCTGTCAGTAAGTATCCTACCATACACTTTTCCTATTATACCAAGAAAACAGATGCCCCTATGATTACCACACACTTCTTTTTCCCCTTTTCAATCCCTGCAGCTTTTTTTTTTTTTCCTTTACTTCCGTCAGTGGTGTATCCAGATTTTAATATTCGTATATAAAATGTTTGTAACCCAAGTTCTTTAGATTAAGTTTATCGATGTTAAGTGTCACGCCATTCCTTTACCTTATACAGCTTGTGTCAGGTGGATTCAGAGTTATTAGTAACTGCTTGACCTGTGATTTCTTGTCTTCCGGAAATTTGGCTACCATAGAAAAGAATCTGTTTTCTAGACCATTGATGTAAATAGTGCAATAATTGATCAGGGAAATGAACGTCTGGGAGGCGATTTTAGCCAGTCATAAGTTTCACCATTTACCGTCAGATATTACCTGCTCATCGTTAACCAGTCACCGACCCATGAATATACTGTAGTTATTAATGAGGTCGTGATCTTTAAACGTACCTT
>NC_137050.1:49769270-49934270 GCF_032717465.1 Coenobita brevimanus
CAGAGCGACTGGAGGCGTTTTGTCTGCGGCCACCCTTTGCGGGATTAGTGCGTCGGGCTATAGATAGAAAGATATATAGATAGTGTATTCTTCACACATTGTTCTGGTGGGGGACGCCTTACCGTGGTTGCACTGATATAGAGTTGCACGTTAAGTAAAGTTTCCTTAAGTCCTTCCCTATATCTGCAAGGAGGATAGTGATCTTCAGGAGAAGGCTTCAGATTGCAGTTCGCCGAGTTCTCATTCATAAACGCGTAGGATTGCAACAACAACGGCATGGGCATAGCACCGGAGCCACTGCAACCCGAAGCGTGTGTTTTTGTGTCTTTGCAACCAAGAAATTTTACCTCGAGTTATTTCTCAAAACACAGATCCATTTGCACCACGGATCAGATGTAAGAGTGTTATTTATAGCGTGAGGGGACATCTTTTGTTTGTGTTCTGACAGAAAACAATACAGATATCAAGTACATTTTTCTCGAATTAATGTGAAATCATTTTTACAAAATTAAACCACGGTCCTCTTGTTTTCGGTAATAGCTCATTCTTTCAAACCTGACAGAATTCATGTGTTTCGTATATTCAAGAAGTTACCGGAATCGGACTGGAAAATAATCTTGAATTTCAAAACTTAGGGAGGATGATGTATTGTACTTGAAATTACAAACCTATATTAGCGATTGGTGAAAAAGATAACTAGATCTGATGTGAGAGGTGTAAGACTGAGAGGAAGACCACGAATAGGGTGGATGGACAGTGTGAAGAGAGCGCTGGATGCGAGAGGGATGTCTGTTGAGCAAGGAAGAGTGGCTGTGCGTGACAGAAATAAATGGAGAGAAATTGTGAATGAATAAGTGATGACGCAGCCCTGAGGGGATATTCTCCCGCATTTGGTCTGATCAGCTAGTCAGGTCAGGTGCGGGTAAGGGGATGGGTCTGTTATGATGTGGCAGGGGTAAACCAGTTCTGCTGTCGGGCCCTGCTGTGGATGTCACTGATTGCATTGCGCAGTTGACCCTTGTGCGGTGTGATGCGGTGAGGATCTGTCCGTTCTCCCCTTTGGGGCTAAGATGCGAATAAATGTGTTTGAATGGATGAGTAAATGGAGAGTGAGTCGTCCTGTCTCGGCTACCTCCCTTTCCTTGGGGGAAGCAGCCTAGGTATATAGATAGATAGATATTAGCAAAGTGAGTGGTTGCACTACTGACGAGAGACGAGTTTATAGGAGGGTGAGGATGAGTAGAATGGGACGAGTGCAAACTGATATGGATGGGAATAAAAAAAACTAGTGCTTTGTGACGGTCCGTAGTCGAAGGAGGGCAGAAGAGAGGAAAGAATGACAGGGGGAATGAAGTCAGCGTGTGTGTGAGCGTCTGGGTGCACGTTCTGAAGTCGTGGATTTGTATGCAAGGCTGTGGAATGAGGCTTCAGAAGGAATAATGGTGAGGAGAATGGGGTGCGTGGAGTAAATGGGAATGGTGAACATCTCGTTGAGTTGTGTTCTGGCCAAATGGTCGTAGTACCCAGCTGGTAATTGTCATGAAGGTTCAAATCTACTGTATATAACATAGGACCGTTCTCTCTCTCTCTCTCTCTCTCTCTCTCTCTCCGTATATATATATATATCTATATATATCTATATCTATATATATATATATATATATATATATATATATATAATATAATATAATATATGTTTTTCCAGCTACTTCTCCTACACGCTTGGATTGATTTTACTGAACCTTGCAGGAATACTCCCAAGAACCCTAGATTTTGTATAAACTTTTCTGGTGTCAATGTTCCAATAAATGTTTTAGGTACGAAATTATTAGTTACCCCTCATTGGTTTGTTATATGCACTCATAGTGAATATGTTAATAGGAATAGTTTATAGTCTTTTGGTTATGAGACGGCTTTTCCCAAGATAAATAAAATTGCTTGAGGACAACAGAAATAAAGCAGAAATATGTCTTTAGAGTTAAAAGTTAGTAATACAAGTCACAACATGTATAGGGTAACATACGTGAACGGATCATAGCAAACTAGAACGAAGAAGTTTGTCGGAATTGTACTCGTTTGGTAAATGATAAAGCGATCGGGGTGAGCAGCATCGTAATGAGCGAGGTCCCATTGTGAATATTTTATGTTTGGTGTAGATCATTAGATATGCCTGCTGAGAGGGTAAGTATGAGTAAACGAGCTTATCTTCTCTTGCTTTCAGTCGCCACTAAGCTAAAGCAGATAACAGTTCGCATGCAGGTAAAAGAATATTGATAAATGAATAAGGACAAGAAAGATTTCGTGCTTTGAATGCTGATGCCTCGGTGATGAGACAGGAAGGACTAAGAGATACCTCGGTAATAACGTGAAGCTCCTCACTTGTAAACGAACATTGGTTGGCGGGAAAGTTAGACTTAAATCCAAAATTTCTGTGTAAATGGAAATAAGAATAATAAACGAATGGATGAAGAAATAGGTGCTAATATAATGTAAGTTTGTAAGCATCGGTAATTTGTAATCAGGCATGTACTTATCCAGGTAGAAGAAAAATTAAATATTTCTAAATGTGGTAACGTCTCTTGTCGCATTTACTTTTTAGATATACAATTTACCACCTAAAAGAGTTGCATTCTATAACTAAACTAATGTTGGAGAGATGTAATTGGTGTTCTGGGTGTATTTTGTCTCGACCCATGTGTTTCTCTGCTCCATCCTGTCAACTTGAAGCAGCCACATGTAAAGAGATGAAGGTTTAGATTTATGCATTTCGACTGCAGCAGGATCATTAGAGCATGCAGTCAGTATGCATGTCTCATCCTTCCCTTGGAATACGACACGCAGGAATCAGTTTATATCTAGACCCTCGTATATACTGCCAGGAGAACAGGAACAAGGATGAAACACAGTCCACCAGTTTGATCGGTCCGAATCGAGCTTGGGTTCCTGTAGCTTCGATTTGAAAGCACTGACCACTGCACCACCAGCTCTCCTAGATACATGGAAAAGACTACAATAAGAATAGGCGAGAAATAAATGATAGATAATAAAATGGGAAGGCTCAAAACGTGGAGGAAGCATTGAGTGAGTGACCCCTATGTCTTTGCCAAGCCAGCCAAAAATCACTGAGGGTACAGAAACTTAATATTATAATGTAGGATCTAATTTCGAGAGTGTCCCAAAAGTTTTATGGCGAGGGAAGTTAAATGTAAAAAAAAATTAGAAAATAACGTCGAAGTTTGCATCCCACGGGCCTCAAAAGGACATCTTCCCTCTGGCAAAACGTGTGTCATTTACTTAAGATCAACACAGACTTTTATCCTGTTAACTCAGCACACTTCACAGGCGAAAAAAAATATATGCAAAACCCCTCCAGAAGAAAAAATGAGTGGCATATCGAAACAATATATGCAAAACCCCTCCAAGAAAAAAAAAAAAAAATGAGTGGCATATCGAAAAAATATATGCAAAACCCGTCAAAAAAAGAAAAAATGAGTGGCATATAGAAAAAATGTGCAAAACCCCTCCAAAAAAAGAAAAAAAAATGAGTGGCATAGCGAAAAAATCTATGCAGAACCCCCCTCAAAAAAGAAAAAAAAAATGAGTGGCATATCGAAAAAATATGTGCAAAACCCCTCCAAAAAAAGAACAAATAATGAGTGGCATATCCTTCCCTCCTCCGCTAAGAAGCAAACAAGTAAATAAATCCTGCCCGAAGGAAGAGAAAACACGGAAAAAAAGCTGCAAGTATTGGCCTCCTGTGTGCGACCCTCATCAGGTGGGATTGTAAACTCGACACCTAATGAAGGGCGAAGCGTGTGGCCAGAGAGTAACACTGTTGCATCCAATAAAAAGGGGTGGTTCTCTTAGCATTGTCTGTGTTAATTGCTGCTCATTACCGGCTGCATATTTACTATAGAAAAAAGTATTCTAAACAGGTAAAAATAACAGAAAGTAACTAAGAAGCGACTAAAAACAAGCTGAGAGAATAAGGAAATGCAATTAGAGTTCGTTAGAGTTCGTTTACCTGTAATATACCATAATATTAAAAGAAAAAGTAGCTAATTGAGCTGTAGAGTTTTGGTTAATTTAACAGAGTATCAGGAAGTTTTTTGTTCGTCTTAGTCAGTATAAAGAAAAATCTTAAATGTTCCTCTGATATTAATGAGGTCATTACAGTCTTGCAGAGTTGGGTTGCCGTTGTTTGTGTTGATGGAATGAAGTGAGAGGTGTTTTTGAGGAAGTGTGGATGTGAGGTTTTATATACATTCCGAGAACAGAAGGTGAAGAAAAAAGGCCAGGGAATATACAACTGCGTAAAATATTTCATTTTCCTTCTACAATTTTTTACACACATGTGGCAGGGTTCCAGTGCAAGAGCTGATTTTTAAAAACGAAAGGTAAACAGGGGAAGGAAAAACTAATTTTAAAAAATCCATACACCAGATTACAGGTGTCATCCACACATTAAAAAAAAAAAAATAGTAAAATAACACCTAGGCTTGAACAGCTGTAGGTTGAAGTTTGGGGGGAAACTAATCTGGAGAATGGATTTCCAGAGAGAAGCAGTTGGGGGAATAAATGAATTCCGATAGGCCGAATTTCTGCAATATGGGACTGTGACAGTCCAATCATGAGCGCCACCAGATGCTCGTGTAGCACAGGGGAAGGCGTGGAGAGGTGGCACAGTGCATGCAACTTCGTCTGAGCAATTGCCATGAAAATATATGTAAAAAAATGCAAGCGAGACAACATTCCGTCTTGTAGGGGAGGGGGTTCGTTTGTAATTGCTGGGTTATTATTTATTCTTATTGCAATGTTCTGAATTTTGTCCAGTTGTTTTAGTGCAGCGTCCACGAAGGTGAGCAATATTAGAGCTCAGAGCGTACATGACTCCTGTAAATTGTAGCTAACTGCTCCTCAGTGAAGAAGTTACGGCGATGGCTGAATTGGTAGAGAGGTGGCCCATAGTCCTAATGGACCCAGATTCAAATCCCGGCAGGGAACAGATTAAGGATTTGAATTTCATAAAGCATATTTTAGGCTACTGGACACTCAGAAGACTTGCTGACATGTAAAAATACTCCGACTAATACCAATACACAAGTCCTGTATGAGACAACCGTAGCATGTTTTCAATATGGACTGTGGGTGTTAGCGCCGAAATGGTGACATGTGAAGGTGTATGATGTATCGGAGGACTGTTCAGCCTTGGGAATAGGCTATGAAGCCAATGCCCATAGGCGGACACATAAAAAAAATATTTGACGTACTTTTGTCAATAGATCTAACGTGAGAGGTCCAGCTGAGGGTACTGTTAAGTGAAACACAGAGACATTGAGTACTTTCAGATTTAGGAACATTTGTTGCATTGGAGGTAGCATAGGAATCAGGCAACATCTGTCTAATAGTAAACTGGATAAATTTAGTTTTTCCTGCAGGAAATGAGAATATTATTTTGTCCCTATTCAGTGATCTTATTTAAGTATAGATTTATGGAGACTGCTGTACTGAGTTTGGAGTCATAGATGTCAGACTTTGCGAATCGCCGTGCAAATGTGAAGGAACTGTGAAGCGTTGAATCATCTGCATATGAGCGAATGGGATTATGGGTGATAGACAAGAGATCCTTAATATCCTTAATATGAATTGGGAATAGGGCTGGTGCCAGGACTGATTCTTAAGGCACGCCGGCTTTAACCGAGTGGAAATTGGAGCATACGAGTACATCATATACTTTTACTCCTATCTTTCTGTTGTTGGGATATGAAAAAATCTGTGGAACAAAAGATGATAGGCCGTAGCAAGGGAGTTTGAATGCAGGGAATAATGCCACACTCTGCCAAAATGCTTAGAAATATCAAAGGCTAGTGCATGGGTTTCTCCGTATTAGTCAGTGGACTGATGGATGGTATGAGTCAAGAGATTAAGTTTATCAACATTGGATCTTTCTTCATTAAAACCATACCGTCTGTTACTAATTAAGTTGTTGATTCAAGCAGTTTAATAATGTGCCTTTTTATAACAGTCTCAACTACTTTACCAAGAGAAGATCCGATAGCTACTCGTCTGTAATGAGAGGGATCAGAGGAACTTCTTTGCTTTGAATTGAATGCATGTTGGCCTCTTTCCAAGAATTGGGGAATGAAAAAGTTCATATCCAAAGCCTGTATAAATAAATGTGTACTGTGTGTGTGTGTGTGTGTGTGTGTGTGTGTGTGTGTGTGTGTGTGTGTGTGTGTGTGTGTGTGTGTGTGTGTGCATCCATCCACAAAACTCTATCACTGTGATTCTACCACAGGTATGCGTAAGTCATGAGAAGGGAAAAGAATACCTTAAAACAACTGAACAGGTTGTCCTCATTAGAGTCATAGACATGTACAGTCGGCATCAAAATTCCTGTCGCCTCTTCTGCTTTTCTCTCTATGCACTTTGAAAATGAGTATTGTGAAGCTGCAGCAACTGACATTGGTATCCTCATTTGGCCTCATATCAGTGTCATCAGCGTCGTTTGATGAAGGTCCACTGCACTAATTTGGAAATTCCGTGGAGTGAGGGGCAGGGAGAGGTGACAGGACTTTTAATGCCGACTGTATAGTGTTGTAGTCAGGGCTACACAAATAGGGGACAGGCAAGCCGAACTTCTGAGGGGGTGTTAAATTTATCTAATATATCAAATTGGGTAGGAGGAGGTGGGGAATGGAGGAGCTAAGAGTCTGACTGGGGGCCTACACCCCCAGTCTTCCCCTCTCCATATTTAAACCACTGAATGTAAAGTACAGTCGCTCCAAGTTCCGAGAACTGTATGTGAATCCAGAAAATTTGTTCTGTAATTCCTTAATTACTTGCATTCCATATGATATCTGTCATAATGTATGGCAATGTACTCGGAAGAAACTGGTAAATCAGTGCTTTAAGTTAGGATGGTAGCTATATTAATAGGCTTTTGTACCGCATTATATTTCTGGGTTAATAGCAAGAATAGTAGCAAAAATTAACTTACAACTGAGACTTTCTGTGTGTGAGGGATGCTGGAGTGGGTAGCAAATGGTGTAATTATGGTGATTCTTTTGTAGTGGCCACTTCCCACAAGATACAGTGTCAAGATAAGAGCTAACCCTTGCATATCTGTAGTGTTTTCCTTTATGATATAGTTGTGGCCTCCAGACGATTTTATTCAGCTTTGGGTAGGCTTTAAAACTGGGTGACTTAATATACAACTTATATTAACCCTTGCACCATCAAGGGACACTTCCTGAGTTGAATAAAACTGTCCGTCAAAGATAGTATTGATTTACAGTTAGACCCCATGGCACTGAATGAGTAAACTTTTGCAAAGCACATATTTTGGAAGTAAGGGGCATATAAAAACGGCAAATGAGTAATTTATGACAAAATTTATTGACCACATCTTACAAAGGTATAAAATATCTTTGGCCCCTCGACTCAGCAGAAGCGTTGAGGAGGCCAGGCCGTGGAAAACGGGGGGGTCGCACGGCTCAACTAAAATAAAACTCACAGCCTTAACTTTTACCGGCGACAGTGTAAAGTTCGCTCGCTGTTTTTCCGACCTGTGCTGTCTTTTTGCTCTCTCTTTCTCCTCTCGGTTGAAGGGCGTCTTAGGTTCCTCTGTTTTTCTTGGACTTCTGCTACTTAATGAAAATCTGGAGCTGTTCTTGCGAGATTCATTAAGGGTTTCGTTACACAGGGTTACGATTTTTTAGTGTTTCTCTTTAGTTTCCAGTAACTAGTAACACTTAAGACTCATAAAATTAGGATTATGTAAATTTCCTGTTTTCTCTGCCATTTAGCCTACGTTCCCTTATTTTCCCATGTCATGGTAGGTACAGTTTCTTTTTTAAATTCCTGAAATATTGCTTAATAGCTTTTAAAAAATACACTGGTCTCTTTGATGATATTTTCGACTTTCAGTAGCAACTACACTTATCTGCAAGTCTTAACCTTTCGCGTCTTGAATCAGCACACTGTCGACTCGTCCTCATGGAAGCGCGGTGATGGCGAATCCGTTGAGACTTTCGATGTTGTACGTTTGGCAGTGGTGGGGGTGGTGTCCGTGATGGTGTATATTCTGGCGCCGTGCGAAGTCCCCACCGTCTCCCCTCCCCCACCAGCCGACGGGGCCTGTTTGTCGCTGGGTATAGACGCGAGGGCGGGGGATCTGGCAGCGTCTGGGAGGTTCTTCAGCAAATCCATGACCTCCACGAACCCCGGAGCCAGGGCCTTGGCGCTTGGATCCTCAGGCTGTTCTTCTCTCAGACCTGTTGGCATGTTGATTATGGACAGCACTACAGTTTGTGAAATGAACCTTACCAACCAGCATCAGGGAAATATAAAAAAATCAAATTAAGGTTCTGGCACTGAAAATCTTCGAGAATGAGGCACACATTATTATTTGCAGGGATAAAATGAAAATAGACTCTTTCATATTTACCTTCGTCAGTGAGACCTACCTGACAAAGCTGACGAAAGCGATCCTGAAGATGATCCGTCTCCCTCGTAAGCGTAGGCCCTTAGATCGTCTTGGGCAGGGAGAAGATCATGACCTGGACCCTGCTTTTTAACTCTTGTTCCAGGCCCCACTTTCGCAACGACGACATTCCTAGTTGAAGTGCGACCATCGCCTGTGTCAGTGGCGGGGGAGTGGGAGGTACTGCTGTTGGTTTCTTCCTGACACACTTCTGACAACACAGAATATGGAAGAAAAAGAAAATGCTAGCAACTCAGGGGCAGATCAAGCATTTCCTACATAAAGGGGGTCCAAATATTGTTTTCTTTTACGATATTTATTCTTAAAAAAGGTCAGTAAATATCAAACGAAAATTAAAAGCGAATATATACAATTGAATTTTAATACCATCACTAGAGTGTTTCTTCCATAATGTTCAATTAATTATGAGAAAGAACTTGGAAACATGTGTTGTTGTTTTTAACTAACAGGATTCAAAGCATACTTCAGGAAAAATGTAAGGCAAAGATGAAAAAAAATTGTTGGCATCCTAATTCCTGGACCCCCGTATGGATCCACCACGGCAGTTAGAGAAAGTAACTGACTACCTCATAGCTTGCAGATTAAGACCTACAAATAAACTGGAATTTTCCATATACCTATATTCTACGTTCTTCTGTAATTTTAAATAATCGAACAGTCAGCTGAAAACAAAGAAATGCAACAGTGATAAAGAAAATGACGTGCCACTGTGAACATAAACTACAGCCTGAAGAATTAAACAGATTTTTCCTTATGCCTTTGTTTTTTGCCCTTTCGTAAAGTTATAGAATCGTACATTTAAATACAACCTCAGAAAAATGCAAACTTATGAAAAGCAAACCAATAAACTACTACGCGCACTCTGTAAGACCTGTGCAAGACCTTTCCATAGAGGCTTGTCCATGTTCTTCGTTCTTTTATACCTTTGAGAATCGTTCAATTACTGTTTACCTTTCTCTATCGTAGTTGACTGCTCCTGTGGAAGTTGGACCTTGAGACAGTCGAGGAAGGCTCTGTGGTCAGCATCTCCCTGGCCATCCTCACTGTCCGCTGCTCGTAGTTTGGTCATACTTTGGCTGTTTTTCTGGTTGGTCGCACCCCTTGCTACACCCTGGCGCCGTAACCGTACCGACACCAGCACTCCCACCACCACTGATATGGGAGTGAGCTGTGAACGTCTCTGTTTTTTTTTTTTTATTCAGCTGGAAGTAACTTTTCGTTTTTATTGCATTACTGTCAAAATTTTCTTAACTCTTTGGCTTCAGCTAGATAACTTGTGTATTTTGTTCAGGTTAACCCTAGAAAGTTTAATTAATCTGGGATTAATGCCGGCAGTGAAAGGGATTAAAATAAAATTTTTTGGAGTAGGCCTTTCTCGTTACGGTACTATTATACCAAGGAATTTATATAAGCTAACAGAAGATAATTGTATTCTGATAAGATATCTTAGTAGTCGTAAGGTTAAAGCAACACGTAATACTTCCACTGTAATGAATTATAAGACTGACCCAGCATAAGTATGGAGAGGATGAGCGCAGCGATGGCAAGTGGTGCGGTGAGTGGGTGTGGCGCAGTTGCGATGTGTGTCCACTGGCAGTGGTCCCCTGTGTGCGCGGGGCCACACACACACTGGTAGCCGGGCTGCAGGTTGTGGCAGGACCCACCGTGCAGACATGGCTGCCACAGGCACTCGTCCACGTCACGGCAACCGTGACCCACCACCTGACGCCCAGGACCACAGCTGCACCATGGCACGAGCAACAACAGTTCAGGTCAAATTGAGGGACATAATAAACTCAAGATCATTGGATTGTTCTCATGTTGTACTTGGAGAAACTTTCGCTCTGGGATGTTCTTAGCTGCATTGGTTTTGTACAGGATATATAAGGGCAGAGAAGTAAAGTTACAAGCGACAAAGCTTTGTAATACAGTACCTGCATGTGGCGACACCCCAGTTGGACACGCAGGTTAGTGGTGCGACGCAGGTGGTGTTGAGACATGAGTCCGGAGCGGAGCAGCCAGACTCAAGGCCATGCCAGCTGGTCACCTGGCCCCACCTGCTACCGTTCACGGCAGGGGGTAGAGGCACAGCACGCCCACACACCCGCACGTCGTCCACACATACTAATACAAGCACAGTGATGCAGGAGGAGATCAGGATAATTGCATGACTCTGCACATAGTTTAACAGAGAAATTATAGGTCAGACAACTGTCATTCAAAACATCTAGAAGTACGGAAAAACGGAGAGGCCACAATGACGTAACTCACCTACATCGAAATTTGCGTCTTCAGACGCTGATAAGGCACCAACAGTTACTCTTAATTCTTCGTCGAGTTGGAAAGGCAGTGACTGATCATCAGGCTGGACGTCTGTTGTGACAGACAAAGCAGGCAATGACTCGTTGCGGCGCCACCCGTCCTGGCGAAATATTCATAATGAATCTTAATCAGTTATCACGAGAAAGAAAACTCCACAACAGTCAGAACTTATTTTGCTTGGTTGTGCAGTGGTTGGTACTTGATGAGATGAATAGAGTATACTCGTAACCAGTCTTATCCTATACATAGCTTAAGCACAAAAAAAGTTTGTATATACTGCACCTGG
The DNA here is from genome assembly GCF_032717465.1 of Coenobita brevimanus. Classification (NCBI taxonomy): domain Eukaryota; kingdom Metazoa; phylum Arthropoda; class Malacostraca; order Decapoda; family Coenobitidae; genus Coenobita; species Coenobita brevimanus. The sequence continues at coordinate 49,780,385 of NC_137050.1, forward strand.
TCATCCACGGCGAGGGTCAGACTGTGACCGTGTAGCTGGGTTGTAACCGTGTGCCACTCCCCGTCACCCAGCGGTCGACCCTCCACGCACACTGACCTGTCGCCCCGCCGTGACACTCTCTCCTTCACACAGGCTAACCCCGACCTCAACTGTAGATCATCGTGCATGAGTAATTTCAAAGGCTCTGGTGCAATCATAACTGGAGCTCAAGTAATACAGGAACATTGTTAACACTAATGAATGTTTAAACAGTCTCCCATCATAACTGCTTTAATGCAGATACAGTCAAGAGCTTCGAGAATAAACTGAATAGGAAATGAGATGAACAAGAGCAAATATTTAAGTATCCAGCACAGATCAAACTCGATCATCATCAAAGTGAATCTCTAAGTACGAACTGGAATTTAGAACTGGATACAGACACAAACTTCATCCAGAATTATCCATGAGCGTTATTCAGTCTCTAGATAAATTTACATAAGATGCAAGAGATTACGTGAATTAGAGGTGTACTTCGAATATTATTTTTGCTAATGCAAAGTGTGCTTTCAAGCTGAGGACAAACCTCTTCGGAATGAAAAGGTTAGAAACATTCATTAGAAATGCAGTTTCACAGTTTGACGTGGCATAGGTGAAGCAGAAGATGCGCCTTTTCTCAAAATCTTATCGATCCCATTCTGTGATATATCTCCCTCCAACTGCAAGACTTTTTTTTTTCAGCTGTGAGGGTCAGCTGTTTACTCTCTCAGCCTAGATTCACAGCACCTCTTCGTAAACAGGCTGGAGGTGACATCTGCATATTCACTGTTTACCCAGACTCGACCTAAGCACCTGCTAGCACCCACAAGGAGGCACATACAAAATGTTATGACTAAACGTTGATGCCCATCTCAGTTGCCAAATCTGAGTACCGAAAGCTAGTCAGTTCCATACCTGTACACATACCACATCAGTGCGTTATTATAGACTGAAAAGAAGAGAAAACCATTGACAAATAATATTTGACTTCGTGATTCTGGTTGATTTACATTTGTCAGCCTTGATTTACAAAACTGGTCACATCAAGAAGAGGTCATATTTCCAGAGCAAAGGGCGCATTTAACTGCCTTCTAAACTAATCCTTCACCTCTTTTATAAAGTACTTAGAAAAAGAATGAGCAAAGACAGTGGAAGTTAGCACAGGAGTGATCAGTTTTTATTGATGACAAAAAGGTTAATAGAACTTACATGCAACATGAATGCAGCATCCTGACGGGGGTGGCCCAGGCTGAGCAGAGAGCCGCTATGAATGCCTCGTGTTCTCAGCCGCAGTTGAGTTGTAACTACCTGTGGTGCCGGTGTGAGGGTCAGCGCCATTTTAATGTAGGAGGCAGAGGTGAGAGTGACTGGAACAGTGGGCGTTGTGCATCCTGGCCCCGCCCATCCCAGTTCACACTCACACTGTGGCTGGTCCAGGCCACCCACACACTGGCCACGGTGTCCACAGGTGCCACGGCATGCCACATCCTGGGTATGGCAACTGCTTTGACCGCCCCTGCTGTAAGGTGGTTCCCCCAGGTCCACGAGCTGCAACAAAACTGCAGGACAGTAAGGGTTACTGTGCCCAGGACACAGAACAACAGACACATCTGCAGTGATCAGAACCTCACCTGACCATTGAGGCGCAGATGCGAGATACAGCCGTCCAGCGGCCGCGATGTGGGAGCCTGTCGCCACCCATGGTCAGCGGGGCCGGGCAGCACGTGGGCCAGGCCACCCACTTGTATAGGCCATGGAGACAACCCTCCCGGGCTTCTCCAGGAAGCACGTGATGCACAAAGACTGTTGTCAAGCGTATTGTTGTGATGATTTCGGCCACAAAAGTCCACCACCACAGCCACACCCTGCACCAGTGGAAAGTTTTTCATTCGCTGTGATACAATATTTCACCTTTTCCTGCTACGTACAGATAAATCAAAATGCCACTTTTCTTACTCTATTTGTTCGTATTTCTGTCAAAAAAAAAGTGCTGCACCTACCCGGTCACCACAGATAATCGTTCTTCACATAAAATAAGAAAAATGCGACTGACCTGAGTGCTGAGTCTGAGGTGCAGCGTGTGCCAGTAACCGTCATTGATAACTGTGGGAACTTCCAGCTTGATGGACCTCGCCCCGCCCTCCACCATCACCTGTGGACGGCCACGCCACAGTTGTAGTGCCAGCATGGGCGTGGGTGGGTGATGGGAGTGACGCAACAGGGGCGCCAGAGGCCCCGAGTATAGCACTAAGGCGTGGGGTCGGCGAGTGAGGACACGGAGGGAGATGGTCAAGGGAAGGCAGGGGGGCAGCGGCTGCACCCAGGCCCAGTCTTTCCCAAAGAACGTACGGCTCAGAATCTTGCACTGGGGCCCCCACGACCCGCCAGGGCACACACACCTGGTAATTACCTGCATTAACACGCCGCTCAGACTACCAAACTGCCTCAAACAAGTTATCATATAGTTGAGAACGTGCTGTTCATATTAGCATGATCTTGCATAATGTAGACCAAATTGTTAGTTAGCGTTTCGTTCACTGAGGAGATCATTTATTCATGCAAGATTACACTCGCCCGGAAAAGAGAGGGGTTTTTGTGTTTGGTACTTTTTGTCTGCCCTGTTTGTCTGTCTGTCTGTTAGGATGATTATTGAATAGCTTCTGATAGGAATTATGCCAAGTTTAGGATAGTGATTGACGACCATGAGAGGAACAGGTGATTGACTTGGAGGCAGAAATGCTTTAGTCCTAAGTCAGGGGCAAGGCTAACTCAGTTTTTATTCAACTTCAACCGAAGTTGGTGGGGGATACTTGGACAGGAAGTGGTGAACAGATTCAGTTTTGTGCACAGTCGATTTAAAGTTAAGGGTAAAGTCAAAGTTTCGATGCATTAACTCGGACATTTTTTATTCGATTTGGATCAAGGTTGGTGGAAGAGTTGAGGGTTAGCCGAGAATGAAATTATTCAACTTTCATACAACAGGTGAGGAGTCGAGGACATGGGGTAAGGTCAGCTTAAATATCTTCTTATCAGATTTGGACCAAGTGGATAGGTTGAAGGTCTGATAAAGGTGAAGTAATTCGCCCTTAGAACAATCAGCCACAGGTAAAGAACACAAAACAGAGAGGGTCGGCATCAAGGTCCTTTCACATATCATGAGGCACCTGTCGAGTCCAAGAACACTGCTCATTTATTCTGAAGCATGGGGGCAAATCACAGAGTAAACAGTAGACCAGAAACATGGTGTTTCAGCTCATCATGCCTGCACAGTTATTTTCCAACAGTATTCCATTACCAAACTTCAAAACCACACGTGCCCACTGATCGAGGGGATGGACCTTTAAACACATTGTATAGCAAGGGTATTGTACTATCCGGATACGTCTTTTTCCTAATTATAATTTTCCCGCACCAGAGTGCAGCTTAATATTCTCATGAATGCCCGTTGTTCCTTAATACCGATGTGGACGAGATATTTTTACAACTGTTTAGCGACCAGCATTGGTACAACAATCAGTGTGACTATTTCAACTATTACATATCCAGTGGCCTAATGGTGTACAGTAAATGAACAAGTATATGGATGGTCCTCCCTGAAACATCAGCATTTGCTATTTAATATTAAATCATCTGTCATTACTTTCATGAAAAGATGAAAGATGATGGAAGAAGAAGATGATGGTGTTGACGATTAATAATGACTGATGATGACAGATGAAGAAGCTGATGATGATGATGATGATGAAATTAACACGCCTGTCACTGATTTTACTGTACCTGTCCCCAGCGAGGCAGCGTCCACCGTTGAGGCAGGTGGCAGGTGAGCAGGTTAGGTGGTCGGTGACGTGACAATCATGACTACGGGAGAGCCGAGGCGTTACCAGCGAGGTGGAATTGGTGTCCACAACCTGCCCATTACAGCTGGTTAATAAAGTACCTGTCTTTGTGTATTGCAGGTATACATTTCTACATGGTGTATATTGTCTTGCACTGAAGTCTGCTTGCATATAAAATCCAGTATTCATTTCCGTCTTACCTCAAGCGATTGACTAAAGCGGTAACAGTGAAACCCACATTACACTCATTAAACCCTTAGGAGTGCAGGAGTCGGAAACTAGGCAACCGTAGTCCAGTGTATCAAGGGCCCTCGAAGGCATTAAAGACTGAAAAACATCCAATCATCTCTTGACGGTCGAACCTAAGTGGTTTTTACTCCCACTAAGTCAGTCTAATCCCCAGACCGTCAGGAGTACCCAACTAAAATGATCAGTTTGTTAATTCTTTAATATAATAAGCCACTAATATCCTGGCTTTCTAAATCTGTCTTACTTACATCAGAGATATACAAATTATGTTTTCTGTATCCCTGACATAAATCTAGAGCGCCTACCTGAAGTGGAAGTGAAGTTGAGGCGCGAGAGGCGACGGATGGCGGATCTAGTTGACTACCAGAAGGATGCTGGTGACTGCCACTTGTTAACTCTGTCACTGCTTCTTCAGGTACCACCGTTAGATTCGTTATCGCTTCCAACTGTAGGTAACGTATGGTACTGTACATATGATATGCATATTCGGAGCTTTATGTGTTGTTTCTAACGCTGAAAGATCATATTTCAAAGGTATGTATTTCATTTGTCATAATTCCATTGTATATAAACTTACCTGCTTGGAGTTCAGTGCTAGAAGCCCCCTTAGTTTGATTGGATCCATGTACTCATCGTCTGCTTCCTTCACACACACCCACACGGCTGATACAGGATCACTTCGATTGGAGGGCAAGGCGGGGCGGCTTTCCACACTCACCACCTCCACTGTGTGTGTTCCCCCGCCCACAACCTGCTGCACTCCCTCTAGTACCCGACCCAGCCTACCACCGCTCTCCTGTCACAGAATGTCATTGATGTGGCTTTCATTTTGTGTAGGAACATCTCTATTATTTCTGTAATAATGAGGTCATATTGCTCAGTATCGTACCGGTGTTTACTTTTTATGTTTGGTTGTTGGTTTGAAATAATCATCAAAAGCTACATAACACGTTCTTTCCGAGATCTGTTACTACTGACGTGGCGTTTCCATTTTGCCAAACTACAGCCTACGTAAATCAGTGATGACAGACTAGGAATAAAATATCTTGACAAAACATGGTTCGAGGCTGCAGAGAATCTTTTGATGCTGTGGAAGCCTTCCTGAATGTGAGCGTAGGGAGAGTAAAGGATGGGTGACGTGAATGGGACTAAGGGATTGGGAAGCTATTGATAGGATTTCGCCAGCAGATTGGTAGTAGCATTACTGGCGATATGTGAGGGGGGGATGGAAAAGGAAGAGACCTGGACATGGGGAGATGCACAACACGGCAGGACCATAATGTACGAAGAAGTGGAGAGACATCAGTGCTGTTTATCATCATCATCATCATCATCATCATCATCATCCCGACGTTTTGGCCAGTCAGAGATGGGGTAAGGTAGAGTCCATATAGCAAAGAAGAAAGAAAATCATGATAGACGAAAAAATGTCAGCGTGGCCAATGGATTTGTCACACATTCGCTCATCATTCAAGAACTCGGAACCCTGGGTGCACCTCACAAGGATAATCGTCGTATCTCTTCTAATGTACGAGTATATAGATAGATAGATATAATGTATATTTGCACACACACACCACACACACACACACACACACACACACACAGTATGTACAAAGATTTTTCTGGTAAAAATGGTTAAAACTTTATATATGAAGTGAGGAATAGTATACGATATCCAAAATTTCTGGTTAAGAGTAGATAGCAGATGATGGATTAGGTGTAGTAGAGGGGGTGAAGTGAAGAGCATTGAAATATTAGGATTAATAGACAGAATGCACAAAGAAAGACTGGCAGTGTATCTGGTAGTAATGCAAAGGATAGGCTTCCATTTACGTGGACAGGAAGGTTAAATAAGCGAAGACTGTGATGAAGAGAACAAACGGAGAAAGTGAGGAAAACGTGCCTGAAAACTCGTCGATCATGACCCTTCCTTGGGATAAACAGATAAATAGATGTACGTAACATTCAAATGTAGCATGGTGTTACTTGTGCCCCGTGGGTGATGTTACCTGAGTCCAGCCGGGAATGGGGGTTGAAGGGTACCTGAGGGGTCCAGCCCCGGGTGAGGGCTTCTGGCGTAGTGGGAGTGAGGGTGAGGGGGGCAGCGTGGGACAGGGCATCAGGGGGCAATACCCGCACCGCCACCGTTACGTTGGCACCCACGTCTTTCTGGCCCCAAAGTCGGTCGCTCACCGCCAGATGCAGCTCGTACCTGCACGTACACACAAGCACTGAATATACTATGGTTCACCCTACAATGTAACAAGAAGAAAAATGAAAATACAACACAGAGTATGGTACTACTGTATATTATTACAAAAATACTCGTAATTTTTTAACTGAAATACTTATGATCACCATATTTTATATCTGTCTACGATGTATGGGCGCGTGACGATGTGTTGTGACTCACCTTCCCTCTCTAACCTGGCTGGACGCCAGGAGTTCACCAGTGTGCGTGTTGAGGGAGAAGAGCGGGTGTGGGGAGCCAACCCAGCTGAACGTTTTGTCGTTCAGGTCCCAGTCGTCTGGATCCTCCACGAACACTCGCCCCAGCGGGGCTTCAGCTGCCCCACCCTGGAGCGAAAAAATGACGATGTAATCCTTAATAAGAGTATGTAAGTATTCGGTTATCAATCACTTTGTTACTGTCTGCAGCTGAGGATGGTGAAGCATACCTGAGGTTTCCATAAGTAAACTGTTTTTGCTCCTGGCTTCATAGGGTTGTCATTTGTGTCGTCAATGATAACTGTAACAGTATGAGTAGCCGCAAGGCCGCCAGCATCAGTCACCAACACGTCCACATCCAGCTGGGGATGCTGTTCTCGGTCCACAGGAGCCACTGTTCGCAGCTCGGCACCTCCACGCCCACTGTCAAGGTCTAGAACACACAAGCACCAACACTACAGGGAAAAGCGCAACGATTCTTTGCAGTATCGTAAATAAGAAACTACAGTATATGATGGATGCAGTAACTTTCAGGGTATAAGGCAAAGAGTACGCCATAATAGAATATTATTGTGACTCTTCCTCACAGCTACAGAGAAATACTCACGAGAGTTGAAAGTTAGTGAAATGTGTGCCAGGACATGAGGTGGATTAGATGGTGCGAGGGACAGTGTGAATGGCGGGCCGTGACCCAAGGCCCACACGTCATGGTCGGTAGCAATCAGGATGCCCAGAGGGGTGGGGTCAGCACTCTCAGTGACGTGGAAAAGCGTGGGTGGCAGGAGGAGGGGAGGGGTGTCGTTGACGTCAGTGACAGTGATGGTGAGTGTGGCAGTGGCGGTGAGGGGTGGATGGCCACGGTCCACACCCAGGATCCTGGCCACACCCACAGCGCCATCAGGAGCCTCACGGTCCAGGGCACCACTCAGGCTGACTTCGCCTGCAGAGTCCACACTGACAGCGTCCCACCCGCCCTCCACACGGTACTCGACCTCTTGTTGCCCACCCTGCAGGTTCGATACTTGAGGTGTCTTTACGCGAATATCACACTGACTTAAAAAGAAAACTAGATCTACAGATATATTTTGTACTCCAAAGTGCATTTGTTACTAATCTGAGTTTCATTTGGACGAGTCTCACCTCATTGTTCGCATAAGCTCTATAATCCAGTGTTAAAAGAAAGGCCTTGGTTACATTTCCACTAATCTCTGATCTCTTTAAGTCTTGATAGATTAAATAATGTATTCTTTTCCCAATTGTAAGTGTGTATCTGAGTTTGGGTATAGACTTCATAGTCCGTTCCCTTAGGCGTAACAGTCCTACGTGCCAAACATCTTTGCGTGTCACTATACTTAACTGCTAATTTCCGCCGTCCATATTGCGAGATGGCATTCTTTTTGCGGAATGGTACGATGGTATTAGTGGGGAGTTTTTACAGCTTGTCAATGGTGCTGGTGATGATCAGTGATGTCTGCTTTAGCGAAAGTAAAATAATTAAACTCTTCACTGCCCCAGAGTGAGATCAGACTTACGTCTTTTTGGACAATAGACTACTTCTCTAGCCAACTGAAGTGGTGACTTGGACTGAGTGGTGGGCTGGAGACAGAGGTTGCAAGTTCTTTGACTGTTAATACTGGAAAGTGTTATGAGGAACTGAATGTATCACTGTTCACTGTTCTTTAGACCCCACGCCCATAATAGCACATAGCGCCAGACCTGAATGAGATATCAGCCCGTTTCGATAAAGATGCTAGATATTAATAGCTAAGGGGTGACGTTTGAGGGTTATAATTGATCGTAGTGAATAGTGAAGAGTGTGAAAAGAGCGTGTGAGGTTGGGAGTGTGAATGATTGTGTGAATGTGAAAGCCTGTCGGTATGAAATGAGAAATAGTATGTGGAAGTTAGTAGCGAACTGTGAGAAGGAGTGGCAGTGTTAGTGAGAGAGACAGAGTGGGGGGTAAAGTATGAGAATAAATTAGAGACTGGGAGTGACTGACAGAAATGGAAGTTGAGAGTGATTGAAGGTTAGTGCTTTCAAACCCTTTTAGATCTCCTGGTTTCATTACAGTTTGTCTTGTTGTCTGGCAGGGAATTAATGAAAGATTAACAGACTCACCAAGAGATGAGAGCCATTCCCAGTCTCACAGTACTCAGTAGGGTTCGGGAGCGAACTTGTGAACACGATAACACCTTTCTTGCCTGAAGGTTTGATTATCTCACTGATGCATACACATTCTCGGCTCACTTTACACTGACAATTCTTCTGTCTCTCTGTCTCCCTAGTAACGCGCCAGGCGAGAGGGATATCCTCTTGCGCATACTGCATAAATTACCACGTTATAGTTTAAAACTCTTCTCAGCTCCGCATATGCGTTGTGGAATTGTACTGTGGTATTGAGGCACCAGTGAATAATGAGCTAATTTATTTCCATTTTGCATAGTGAGTTTGCGTGCATCTTTGCTACGACCAACCAGCTGGCAAAACACGAGTTAGAATGTCAAGCCAGTCAAGCTGTTGGACAAAGCTTATTTCTGTCTTGCTTTTGTTAATCCAGCAATTCAGTCTGAGAACCTGGATAATGCTAGTCGTATCCTAAGGGAAAAAGTGGGCCGTAAAAAAGAATAATTTGCTTGAAAGACTGGTGCAGTCGGTGGGTGTTATTTTAATCTTTAAGTGCTAACACAGTGCAGGGTGTTTGACACAGTGGGAGTTCAGGGCCTCGCGAGTCAGATTGTTAATCTACGCATAGTGTAAGAAACAGCTCATTATAGATAGAGAGATTGATAGATTAGATAGATAGATAGGTAGATATAGATAGAGAAATATTGATAGATAGATAGAAATAGATAAAGATGTATAGATACATGTGTATAAAATCAAATGGCTTACTTCGTCTGGGTCAACCGCAGGAAGAGCGGCCAAGAGGGTGCCAAGTTTGGCGTCCTCCTTGACGGTGATGTGGGCGTTTTGGCGGGTGAACTGCGGCGGGTTGTCATTCACATCCCTCAGCCGCACCACCACCCACGCAGAGTCCAGGTGGCGGGCGTCCTGCCACCCACCGCGACCCTGACGCATAAACTGTCAGACATTATGATCTCATCCTTCTATATCAAGAGTCATTCTGCATTAACATTAATCATATCAGTAATCTGTAATCCATTCTTACTGCAATACATTAGTGACACACTTAAATATATTACCGGTACTGCATCTGACGATTCCATTAACCAGAGAAAAGTCCCTATCAGTCTAAGGATTTAGCATCAGTAGGAGAGTACTGAGCTTCAACACTCGTATGATTTTCAGTGACCAATGACAATATGAATCTGTAGAAGCTGCTATAGTAATCCTTCAGTCAGCGGTGATTCAGTGTGGGTGCAGTAAATACTAATGCAAAAGCACCTAAGCCAGCTTTCAAGTACACAGCAACAACACTCACCCTGTCAGTGACCTGCACCATGAAACGAAAGCCCCGGCGATGTGTTTCGTCCTCGTAGTCCAGCACTTGGCGAGCGTAGATATGACCTACAGCGCCCACTGACCTCACGCCAAAGTGCTGCCACCCCCACCCACTAGACTGCACTACCTTAGGTCAGAAGAATTTCAAATATCGATACACAGTAAAGCAGGGACAAATTTCTTATTCATAAAGCTATTTTTCTTGTGTGCATTAAACATTTTAGCACAAATCCTCTGAACATTACAAGTTACCGAAATACTATTATATGTTCATCTCAGTAGATCCAACTGGAGCGTAACGCACTCTGTAGTGGAAATAGTTCGAAGTGTCAGGGTCAAGGACAGAAATCTTGAGGAGCGTAGAGTTATCAGGGGGACCATCGCCCCACGTCTCGTCCACTTCCGCCTCCCACAGCTTCTGCTCCAAGCGGGGTGCGTTGTCGTTGACATCAGCCAGACGCACCATCACCACACCTGTGCCTGAGGGCGGAACGGGGGAGGAGCAAGAGACAACATTTTTAATGTGTGATGCGATAAACATTTCCTTGTGGATTGTTATTATATCAAGCATGGTATGAAGCACTGCACTAATACTCACCCTGCAGGCCACCACCATCTGTGGCCACCACCTGAATCTGGTACTGGGTCGTGGTTTCTCGGTCCAGACAGCAGACAGCCGTCCGCACCAGCCCAGTGTTGGGGTTTATGGAGAAGATGGCCTCACCTGTACCTTCATGCATGGCGTTCTTCTGGATACCATAGGTGATTCTGGCGTTGGAACCTTCAGAGTCATCGTCGGCGTCCCAGGCAGCCACCGCCACCACTGACAGGTCTGCCAGGGAAGAGGTTGTTTTTCGTATGTTAGGATCTTCCCCAACACGACAATGTATAAGAACGACTGTGTCTGAATGACCATTTTTATGTCTGGCTCGACTGTGTCCAACATTTATTCTGTACAATATAACTCGTTACTGGCAAGGACGTACGCAAACTTTTCCTCCCAACTACGACTCACAAGCGTTGCGTTACAGTCAATGTTCTTGTTTATGTCTTATTTCCGAACAGGTTGAGATTTAAAAAAAAAAAAAAAGCAGTCTCGTGTTGACACATACTGACCGTAGCAAAGTTACTAGTATGATGATGGCATTTCCCATATTCACTAAACTAAAGTTTAAAATTAATATATTTCAAAGCCTACACAATAAACTGCTTCAAGGCTTTACTTGGGGAGTCCTGTAAGATTCTTAAGTTAGTATTAGAGATCTATGAATAGCTAATCCATAACAGATGCATCCAGCAAAGACATCATCTTCATCGTTCTGGTCGCCGTCATTATCATCCCAACCAAAATTCCCACCTAAGAGATGGGGTACAGATCCTAAAGCAAATAAAGATAAATCACAAAAGAGAGATTTCAAAAAAAAATGTCCGGTGAAATGGGCCACAAAGCCATTCAAGAATTATCCAAACTTTCAAAATCCGGGCTCCACCTTGCAAGCAAAACCATGTGCACACCTGTGGAATAGAGTCATCCTGTTAATTTAAATGTGCAACCCTTGTCATGTACATCTTACAAACAGGTACCTATTTCATCCATTTCAGTCCCTTGTCAATCCATTATAATATTCGGTTTTCATACCTTGCCGCCTCACACACACATTTACTATTTCCATCTACCTTCTTCATGACCTGGCACACTTTCCCTTTTTAGGCTTAATCGCGTATATCCTTTTCACCATCCTATCTGCATTCATTTCCTCTGAGATAGGTACTCGTTTACCCATAAGCTTTCTGACTGCACATCTTTCACGGTTCTCGATTTGCTTTATAGTTCATTATATGTACTTCATACACAGTCGTAAGCAGTCCTATTGACAACTTTACTTATTCTTGACTCTTGGCACCCACGCCTCGCAGGTGTATCAGCTCGCACGTTAATGTATACACAAACACATGCAGCCTCGACATTCATTCACGTAAATTGTATCAGACCCTTCATAGAACTGGATCTCTTCTAGTTTGAATCCCGCTCCGATTGATTTCTTTTACACATTTGTACTCTGAGGTACTTATACACCTCCGCTATCTCTCCGTTCATCAGCAAAATATCGTGTAAGTCACCTTGTTTCTGAGTAACCAGCACTACTTTTATCCACATATACTTTCAAAACACGCCACTCATACATCCACAAGCACTTTCCTACACATTTTTCATTCGTCTCATGAATACCTACTACCTTCCCATTCTCTTTCCTCTTCACATCATTCTTCATACATATCCTCATCACGTTCTTAGGTATCACATTTATTCTTTGTGAAACACCATGTCAGAACCTCTTTACCACTGCTCTGCCCTCATCATTCTCATTTTTTTTTTTTTTTTTTCCATGTGCTTTTTCTTTCTGCTCCGCTGTTAGCACTGTCCCACTCTTATTGCTTTAGACTTTTGCCATCTCTCGTCAAACTCGTTCCTACATTTTTACACCTCTTTCCAAAATACTTTTCTGGCAGCAGTTTACAATATCTTTTTTTGTTCAGAATTCATCATTTTCACTTCGTTTTTCCTTCTCATTATTGATCCTTACATAAATCCCTCTTCCTTTCTTCAGATATCCTTTCCCGCATCCCTCCCACTTTTTCTATCTCTTTCTGATGTTTACTAACATCATGCTCTTAATTAATCCATCTTTCTTTCATCATACACCCTTTCCTGCATCCATCCCAACCACTTCCTCATTCTTTTTCTTTCACTGTTCACTCAACCTTTGCATCCTGCCATACTGTACATTTCTTACCAGTCGACACCCAGTCAGCATCACACAGTTTTAAAATTCTCGGCTAAACCCTCCGTGTATGCGTTCCACAATCTTTCCTGTTTCATTTTCTCCCAGATCATTATTCCCAAGTCTTCCACTCCCTTGTTCATGTATATCTACAGTTTCTTTCTTTCTCACCCTTTCCGCTACACTTTCAGTCTTTCACTGTGATCTCTCTCTCATTCATTCTTTATTTCTCAGCTTTTCCGCCCCAATTTTAGTCTTTCACTCTGCCCTCTTTCTCATTCATTCTTTGTTTTATAGCTTTTCTGCTCCACTTTCACTCTTTCATTCTGATCTCTCACTCATTCTCCTGCACCTTACACAGCAACCATACAGTCACACAAATCTACGCAACTTTTCTTCAGTCTTTTCAGTAGCACTTCCAAGTTTCTGTCTGCGGGCACATAATTAGTCAAGCTGCATTCACTATTCACTTCAGTTTCTCTAGAACATTTATATTTATTTACTTCATTGTTTTTGATGTATATATATTCACATGTGATTATTTCCTAACACAATTTCTTCAGTAGCTCTCCATTATCGTTCTCCCGCGTTATTCCAGATATTTACAAGACTTACATGGCACATAGATTCTTCCATCAAGGTTCCCCAGCACAAGTACTAGAAATCAGGGTTATATATTTTGTTATTCTCTTGAGCTGTTCCATAACCTGGTCTTCTCTTCCACTCTTCTGCTATCACAGGATCCCGATGGATCAATTAGAGTCATGTCACCGTATTTTTATCGGTTAAGGAGGCTTCGTAACACCTCTTCCTTTGCTATTCATTTTTGGAAATGACTTATTAATATTCATTTGCACGTTACTTATGCAGAGTATGTTTTTAACGCAAGGAAGAAGGATCCAGAGGCTAAAAGCCTGCAAGATTGCTTCCTCCAAAAAGGAAATTAAAACAAGATAGTAGAGAGCCATATTCATGATCCGTTCATTTTCAGATATCTGGACACACAGCGTTTAGAAGACTGGAGGTCATAGGCAGGAGGAAATACAGACAGAGGATGTCAGTTGTAGAGCTGACCTGTTACATATATCAGAAGGATCTATGGCTACATCAGGATATATATAACACAAAGCCGGACATTAACGAGTAATAAGCAAAGTTAATTACCAAGGAAGAGTGTTAGGGAGCCTCTTGACTACGGGAGTACGGGATATGCTCACCAGCTCTAACTTGCGAATTGCTCCAGAATGTACCGGTGCCTATTTCGCCGGGACGATCTGACACACACAGGACATGACTGTTGCAATACGGCCGCCCATGCAGGCCAACGTTATACTGTTTTTGCTCTAACTTGGCACAGAATTTTGTCCTTTTGCAACTTATTTCACGTAGCTTAGTGGCAGAAAATGATAATGCTGCCACTCTACATCCTTTTGATAGCACTTCTTCGTGACTGGCATCATGGTTTACCCAATGTGTTGCTAAAGCCGGCATTCAGTATGTAGAGGCGGCAATTTTAGACCAAGTAAGAATGAACAGGGTATAGTAAACTTACTTTTATAAGACTGCATTACATCGCTTGCTTGTGATATTGCCTGGCCAGTATAGGTATGATTACGAGAATGTGAAATTTTAATCATTGTATATCAGCGGGTGTACTGATCATTCCGGAAATCACCGGAGCATTTTAAAGCTAGTAAAGTTTGAGATGCAACATTCATAAATATTCATTCGTTCCCTCCACTCATCGCTCATCTGCAAAGCAACTCAATATTTACTCCGCCCCTCTCATTTTTGTCCTGAACAGCACCATGAAATCATATCCTCCTTCCCTAGATACCATCGTAGTTTCTACTTTTTTGCATTTTTCCATTCACACGTCCCACAGTCCACACAGCTGTAAAGGACTACGTAGTTTTAGCGAACCATAGGCAGGCACAGAACCCAAATCCGAGGCAAGTTGGACCGTTTGGGGGAAGATTTTAGATGTCGAGGAGTCTCCTTGTCTTCACCAACAGGGGTAATATCAGTAAGTGGATGAATGTGTACACACGGTAAAAAGAAAAAAAAAAAGTATCGCGCAGGAGGGATACGATATCTGAAATGATCAATATAGCTTATGTAGTACTTGGAAAATTAATTATCTTCTGCATATGTGTCCAATAACAATATCAACCATAAATTGTCAGATGAAACCTATCAGTGAAATACTTATGTAAGCATGTTTAACAAGGGGGAAAAACCATCAAACATTTCTAGAGTCCATCGTTCGTGGCGTCAAATTGTTTCGGGCCAAATGTGCACCGATCCTTTTTTTTCTATTTATTTATTTTATCGTGTGTTCACAGAAAAAGAATGGGGGGGAGGGGGATGAAGAAAGGCCATTATTCACCATATAGTTAACGGACGCTATAAGAAACAAAAGTGATGTATACTCATTACTCACGTTACTTCTAATTCGCCTTAAAACAGAAAACGTCTAATATACTTTTTTATACTTCATGGCTCTTCTTTCCACCATAAGGCATTTCTACCCAGCTGAGAGACACTTCTTCAACTGCAGAGTTAGTATACGATCTTCATTTTCTCCATCAGTAGAAGAAATTCCCTTAACTTGAATAAAATCGTCCGGAGGTAGCAAAAATAAACCAAATAAAAAATGACTCCTGATTCATTTGCGTTCAATAACATCAGAGTTCGAGCTGTATGTCCTCAGAGATTGCTTTAGGATCTGATAGTGGGGAATTCAAGTAACAAAAGTTTTTATTTTTGAGATGTATGACGAGATACAAAGATGGTGCACATAAAGAGATGGGGCACCGTGTTTCTCGCAGTGTGTCGGAAGGTGAGGCAGGCAGAGTGTCAGCTTGCAACAACGAAGGCAATTAACACTTCAGAGGCAGCGCGAGACAAAGACGAAGTAACTCGTTTGAAGAGAAGTCAAAAGAACTCACGCCTCTGGGCCTCGTAAGTGCCAGTACCAAGGAGTAATTTAACTTCAAGCGAAAATGGTAATGAGTCGAGTGGAATTTGGTAAAGACAAAGTGAGGGGATAATGGGCTCGATATTGGAAGTAAAAGATGAGGAAGCGAGGGAGATTATTCCAGGAAACGACTCTCATCAGTTCGGCCAAGAGGAGCACCTGGTGGTTTCTGAGTGTGCTGCGTTAATTACAGGTTTTTATTGGCAACGGAGTTTGAGAGAGAGAGAGAGAGAGAGAGACACAGACAGACAGACAGACACACACACACACACACACACACACACACACACACACACACACACACACACACACACACACACACACACACACACACACACACACACACACACACACACACACACACACACAAAGAGAGGAGGGGAGAAACAGACAGACAGACAGACGGACAACAACACAGAAACATGCATACCATTACATACAGATACACGCATAGATGAGCACAAGCACAAGAACGCGCACACAAACAGCGAGAGAGAGAGAGAGAGAGAGAGAGAGGGGGGGGGAACACACACACACAGGGTAGGTAGGCTGCGTTGTTCTGTTTAGTACTGTGATGTATGTTGCTTTAACTTGAGTAGGCTACCATTGCATAGGCGAAGCGGAAAACATTAGACTCCAGCTTGACTGTTTTTCTAATATAGTTCTTCACACATCCTATTCTGCCTCTGACATCCAGTGACTATTGCACGTACTCGTTATGACTCACCATTTCACTCACCTCCACTTCGGCTTCAGTACAAACGACAACAGAGAGAGAGAGAGAGAGAGAGAGAGAGAGAGAGTAAATAGTGAAAGCCCATTCCGAGCCCGCATAGTAGCATTAACAAATCAGTATGGGAGATAGTGAAAATGCTTAGCGAAACTCCCATCGTCCCAATTACCATCATTATCAGCTTAAACTTCATCAGTCCTCGGCAAGACAAACACGAACATTGCACGCTGATCTACAGTACTGATTCCTCCCACCCCCACTGCTGCATTGATGAACCTCGTATTCCCCGTCTTTCCTATTCACTTTATTCGAAATATGCCTGAATTATTTTGATGTGGGTTTTTATAATAGGGTGCCTACCAAAATCTGGAAGTAATGCCAAACCATACATATGACGTTGTAGAAAACGAGAGGACATCTTTTATTATGGATTTTGTAAGGGTTACGGATTGGTCTGTAAGATGACCAGTCCTTAATATTAAAAATTGTTAGGACCAACGAAGTAAATATTAAATTCCTGGAGAGCAAAACCAGAGCTCCCCCCCCCCCTCTCCGTGTCAGATATCTTGGAGTTATCTTAGACATCTTAGTTTTATGAAAGAAAACAGGATGCCCGGGGTCAAAGCATTATTTTTATTTTTATTTTTTAAGAAAACGCAATGATATAACTAAAACCACTTCAACAAGTGTTTAGAGGGTCTCTCTTCGAAAATGCAATATATATAGATCTGGGATAATTATTTGAGCAAAGAATTAATTGGAAGGAGGGCAGAGGACAACAACAAAGATGATTCCTTCTCACAGAAATTAGTCTTAGAAACAAGAATGGGAGGACTTTTTTCGGTCTAGGCGTTGACTTAAGGGGAAGCTGATAAAACGTGTTGAACTGCATAGATGAAAACAAAATACTGTATATATTAACGCCTCCTCCAGATTTTCCCACCCACGGAATTTGGCATTAGATCAGACGACACAAAATGAGTCTAGACACATTGAGGCGCCTTTTCAAAAAAATATTGTCTTGGGAAAAGGAATTACTTTTTTTTTTTTTTTTTTCATTTGGTGGTTGAAGGCAGGAGCAGACATGTTCAAAAACAGATCAAAGATGAATCATTAAGTAACCTGTTCTGTAGGCACATGCACCTCAGAGAACAACAAATGGCAATGCAACGACCTCTATTCCTACTGGCAAGATAAATTATGCACATATAAGTGGTTACGTTGTAGAAGTCCCATAGCATAAATGATGAGAGCAGTTTTGGCGCTTACTCACAAGTACTGAATGTGTAACTAAGCTGTTAGCTTACGTCTTCGTTAAATAAATATACACTGAACCTGATATCGTTATGCCATGTTTTTTTTTTTTTTTTTTGCCTCACTAATGGTTACAGTTTGGGTATAAATATGTATATATAGCCTACTGTTTGCGTATACGTACTGTATGTGCATCTGTATAAGTCCATGTTAGGGGCGCTGCAAGACCGGAATTTCTCGAAGCCAGAGTTTTATATTTAGCCATGTTGACGACTAGCGATTAGGGAAGGGGTGTTTGTGGAAATAAGTAATTATGTAGGTTAAATTCGAAGTACTGGAATGGCTATATTTGTGTGTGTCAGACTGCAAACATCATTTTTTTTAACTAACAGAGTGAACATAATTTATAGAAATATATGAAAGGACATAGCAAAAGCATCCACCTTAAATGTTGCCACTTCGGTTCGATCCTTGACTCGGTTCATACTGAGCTAAATGAGTAGCCTGCGATAACCGCCGAACCACCACAGCTCCTTCAACACCACCATTAATTAGTCAACAACCATCTCCTCTACGAATACTTATAATGGCTAGAAAATATCCCACTTTCATCACAGACTAAATTACACAAACGTATATAGAAACACAACTAACCATTCAGGATGACCAACCAGATAGTGCATGCAAATATCCTGGAAAATATAGCCAGCTGAAGTTATATTCCCCAGATTTAGGAGTACATATGGTCTCACAACGCTGATATACACAGTCGAGGACAAAAGTTCACCTAATATTTCGTCTTCTCTCCTCACTTCCCCCATCTGTTAATATATCTGAGCTTGAGAGAGGCTTGGTACGTTTCGCCGCCCATAGATGATTCTCTTTGATATGGTGCATCTGGGAGAAAAGTAAACTGTTTTTTCCCTGACTACAATAACAACCACCTTTACACGGCCTACTCTGTCCTCAATGCAATGCTGTTCCTCACACAACAACACATTCACCTTTCACAGCTCACCCAATCTTTCAACATAACTGGTACTAAAGGGTCTGTGGAAGCCCCCGACTGATGTGGCCTGCCATCCACTGGGTTCCCATGAACGTTATCCAGGGGCCACAACAACAGCAACTACAATTACAACTCCAACAACATCCTAACTTTCACAAGGGTCGGATGAAGTAAGCTGGAGAGAGCAAGGACAGAATGCTCGAGAGAGAGAGAGAGAACTAACGGTAACAACTGATAACTGTGATTGTAACTCACCGATGGGTCCATTCTCCTGCACCACACCAAACATGGTTGTGTTTGGGAAGACTGGTGGGTTGTCGTTGACGTCCTTCAATCTGATTGTAACTTCGGTCTCTGCCACGTGTACTCGCGATCCCCCAAGACCGTGGAGGCCCTGACTGGAGCCTTCTGGACTTTCCCTACCGAGACTGCTGCCACCCAGCCTTCTCCCCGCCGGTCCAGTGTCGTCACTCTCGCAGTCTCCCTCGTCATTGATTTCTTCAGACGTGACCTGCTCGTCCACCGGCCACTCTTCCGACCTCCGGTGTCTGGGAGCCAAATGAATTTCTCCACCGTTGTACCCTGCAAGTCTAAACTCTTTGATGCTTTTGATTCCCTTACCTCTCCTTTGATCAGAGGCGAGGGTCGTACCTATTGTTCGCTTGGTCCTCTTATGTGTCCTTGGCCGTATCGCTGAGTTGAGACCTTTATCCTTGTAAGAATTAGGCTGGGTATGTTTTGGCAGCTTGTTTTCTCTTTGTTTCAGCTCACTGGTATTTTCCCTTTTTCTTATTTTAATCCCTGCAGAATGTATGAAGTGTCCCTTATTTAGCATTGATATAGAGGTGTTACACGTCAGAGCACCGTAGCAAAGAACTGATAATGAGTTATTCACTGTATTAATTGCTGGCTCAAATGTATTGCGGTGATGGTAGGATATGAATTGCTTTGAAGGTGATGAGGATTCTACTGATCGTCTTTCTAGAAAACTACGGTGATTTAGTTTTGTTCTGTTATCACGAAGTAAAGTCCTGCTCGTGGTTATGTGCCGTGTTTTGGTTTTTGTGTGTTTACTTTTCACTGTATGTCTTATTCCAGATGAACGTTTACTGTTAAGAAACATTTCCTTCAAAAATCTTATGCGATTGATTTTCCTCCGATTTTTCTTTGCAATTTCTTTCATAACAAGTTGTTTATTAACTTTGGCTTCCATTTTACGGAGGTTGGTATGGGCGTGAAATCGATCAATAGTCGGGTGAAGTGTAATATCTGTCGGCACACGTTCACTTGCATTTAATTTTCCTGACAAGTTCTGATCTCTGTAAAGGGCAATTTTGTCTGCAACGCCACTGAATATTTCCCTTGTGCTTGAAACCTCTTTTAATGGGATATTGAAGTCTTTTATTATTTCTCTTTTTCCTGTTCTTCTCCTCGGTAGCAACTCAGATTTTATACGTGAGTTTAGTTCTCTTTTGGCCCTTCCCCTAGCGAGTGACTCAGATTTTTGACGATTCTTGGTAGAACTTTTGGCGAGGTGTCGCTGCATGGCCTGTCGGCTCCACAGCGCCTGGCCGTCTCTAACCTGCACCTTCACCTTCCACACCGCCTTACCTCGCGGCGGGTCTCGGTCCAGCGCCTGCCGGGAGAAAAAGAAGACTTATTTAATGTTAATCGATAGGCAGATGACCATTAAGGCAAGATTTATTAAGTTTAAATCTTCCGTTAAAAAAGAAGGGAAAAAAAAGAAAAGAAAAATGCAGCCGTTTTTTTCTATATTTAGGTATTCAGATGTACTGCTGAGTGAACAGGGGCAAGAAGTAAGCAATGTTTGTCCAACAGTTTGACCGGCCTGACAGTCGAACTTGGACACCTCTGGTTGCGAGATGGATGTGCTGTCTCCAGTACCACCTGCTTCCCCACACCTGCCAAGAAGTGATATAGCATCTAACCCGTATGTTCTGCCCAGTTGGGAATATACATGCAAAGTTGCTATGCCTATCACATTCCCAGAGGAGTCAATTTAATGTTGCTGTTTCCATGATAATTTTGGCTTCATCAATCTTGACTCAGGATAGATATGATTAGCTACAGAAATACCATTTGTTGTAAATTGATACTATACTTGCTCCGGCTGCATTTGTTTTTAGTGTGTTTGCTTACATCCCATCGTCGAAAATATGCCAGTTTCATTAAGATGTTTATTTATAATTTTAATAAATTATCTAATGTTTTTTTGACCGTAGAGATGGATAGTAAAATGGAAACTGAGGTTGAAATGTCAAAGATAATTAAATGTTTTTGAGTTTGTTGATGAAATATGATTGTTATTTACGCTTTAAGAAACAAAACATCCACATCAGCATATGTTCAGTCTGTTTTAATATTCCATTCGTTGTTTCATTATTTGGAGCGCAAGGGCTCGGGATTACGGTGAGTCAATCCACACATTTAGGGAATAAAAGCAAACACACACACACACACACACACACACACACACACACACACACACACACACACACACACACACACACACACACACACACACACACACACACACACACACACAAAGCGTCTCACCTTCAGCTGGATGAGTTCGCCTGTGAGTGAGTTGATGGTAAAGAAAGCATCACCTGGAGCATACCCGTCCACACCGTCACCGCGCACCGTGTACAGCAGCCCGTGGTGGTCCATGAAGTCCCGATCCTCCGCCACCACCTGAGCATCACCACCCGTGTCACGAGAATCATTAGTCAATCATATTAACACCTTCACTACGATCTGAGCACGATTATATTCATGTTCAGTAAAAATGATATCTAGTAATGGAACTGGAAGTAGTCTCCATCTGGCTACCATAGTAAGAATTGATACAGTTCTTGATATACGAGTTCCTGCCAGAGTGAAGGTGTAAGAATTTGCATGTTTTGACAGCAGCTTCACATACAGTACAGTACATTTACAGTTACATTGATTTAAAGTTTTGTAAGAAAATAAAAATTCACACATATCAAGCTCCGTCATATTGCCTGGTATATAAATATTCTACCAAGCATGCGAGACTAATACCTGGAAGAAGATATATTCACTCGATATAATGTGGAAAATGCTTTGAATGTCTGCATATCTGAAAAATACGCAGTCTTGTCTTTCACGTCTTTAGAATTCTTATCTCGTGGAAGACAGGATGTTGAAGCAGTCAGATGCACATGTCAGATTCCTGATCAAAAGGAAGGAAGGTTTGATGCAACTGTAATGCATTTACCGAATTCGAAGATTTTCTCCGACTGAGCTAGGTTTATTCCAGCAGATGTCATATTCTTTTTGGGGTTATCAGGATTTTTCTCGCCAGACGTCATCGTTCCTCACTTATATATTTTTATGAATGTAAACATATTTTTGCATGTAGAAATGATCTGAGAAGAGCTGTAAGGAGGAAGGGACAGACAGATATCCAGAGCTATTAAAAAAAATAAATGAAAAGATTTGTAGATGGTTAGTTTTGCCTTCATTACTATCTCGCTTTTGACACGAAAACATAATTTTTGGTGTACTTTGTATGGTTTGCCCAAAATGACCTTCGTTTCCTCGGGAGAGAAAATTCCAGTTTTCAAGGAATCATCTACAATTTTCTTCCAGTTATTTAAACTTTTACTAAAGAATGATATTCTTTGGACTGGACCTGAGCATCACTGGGATGTAACCTCTGTGTACTTCATATATAGCTCTTCAGACCTAACGTAGACATTCTTCTGAGAGGAAAGAAGGTAAGGAAACGACCCAAGCCAAGCCTAACCAACGTAAGAATATTAGTAAAATCTTTTTACTTGACACCCAACCTTGGCATCCTCTGAAGCCAATTTTGGCATTCTTTGAATTTGTTAAAGAAATACTTATTTTCATTGCAAGTAAAAAAAAATAAGAACTTTGAAAGATACCTGAACACATGTTAGATATGAACACATCAGAAACTTAGTTCTTTCTATTAAAAAACAAAAATAAGTGACGTTTAATATACAGTAATCCCTTGGTATAACTGGCACCACGCCTAGTTCTTGATAATGAAACTACGAGATAACTAAAGCACAGAACCCATGAGTACGGGGCACCCCACTTGTAAACCTAAATTTTCCCTTTTACAACAATTTTGACCAACTACATACATACAGTATATACTCTTATGGTAAATATCAGAAACACACATAGGTATGATTAGGTTAATAGAAAATAATGAAAAAGGGACAATAAGGAAGAAACGCGTACCATATAGAGACCTCAGATGGGCTTGAGGAAAGGGATTCTGAGGCCAGGGGATGGAGAGTTAATGGCCTCCACCACCTGGAAATGACGCCTCCAGTATGCCCACATATTGGAATCCATAAAACCCATCAGAAACCACAGATGTTGCACCATCATTGTTGGCTAAAACCAGCTCAGTTGCGCGATAACGAAATTTCTTAGCCAAAAAATGCCCAAGAATCACTGGAGTGCAGATTTTCATCTAGCAACGATAACGAAAACTGCTATAAGCAATTGTGCAATAACCAAGGGATTACTGTAATCTTAACAAGGAAACTTAATGAAATATAAGATGAACGATAAGCAAATGGAGAACGAAAAAAAAATATAGCCAATCATTATAACAAAATAAAATTGGATGGTACGAGTAAACAAACTCATATAACTCTCCTGTGCAGCGGAAGGGTAATATATTGAACAAAAATCCTGACAGGTTATTTCTAGCACATATTTATTTTGAATAGTCCTGGGCTCCTCATATAATCCCAGAACGTAATCAGAAGGGAGTCCAGTGAGAGATTATGTGCTGCAGAGGTAGGAGGGAAATAATAGTACGCTTTGTCAATGGAAGAGGGAACATAACAGCCTATACATAGTATATTACTAACATCCGTCTGTCCACTAAGTCTGCGCCTACCTACCTATTCTCTCTCAGTCTGCCATGGTCTTGGCTTCCTTGCGAGCTACCATGGTTCTGCCACTCGCGACCTACCATGATCTTACCCCTCGGAACCTATCATTGTAAACGGTGCCCTTGCGGCCTACCATAGTCCTTCCCCCTCACCACGTACCATAGTCCTGCTGCCCGCAAGCTACCATGATCCTGCCTTCTTGCAACCTACCATGGTCCTGTCACCTTGAACCTACCATTGTCCTTTCCTCTTGCAACCTACCGTGGTTTTGTCCTCTTGCAACCTACCATTGTCCTGCCCACTTGCAACCTACCATGGTCATGTCCCCTTGCAACTTACCATGATCCTGCCTTCTTACAACCTACCATGGTCCTGCCCTCTCCCAACCTACCATGGCCTTGACCCCCACGCCACCCACCATGGTCCTGCCCACTGCCACCTACCATGGTCTCGGGCGTGGTCACCTACCGTGGCGATGGTGGCGGGCAGGTGGCGGTAGTCCTCCTCGACGACGGTGACCTCTGGCCGCGGGTGGAGGAAGTATGGCGGGTTATCGTTGACGTCGGCCACCCTCACCTGCACCCGCGTTGTGGCACCCGCACCCCCGCCCTCACCCCACACCACAAGCTCGTGCTGACAGGGGGGGCAATAGTAAGGTGTCTTCACTTTCACTCACTTTTATATGACACTTTCACCCGCTACATGCATCATCTTTCCCATTCCTCCATTCATTTTCATTCACCCATGTTATCCACTGTGATGGAGAGGGACTCCTTCATGTGTAGGGATTGATAAAACCAGATGGCCTCATTGCCTGGTAATACACACTTCCTTCAGCTACTTCCCCATCCCCCGATCGAAGATGGTGGACTGCATCAGGGCAACTTAGACCTGCAGTCCGCAGGGTTCATGTTTCAGATGAACCTGGGGCTACAGCCACTCCTCCTCCTCCTCCTCCTCCTAATACATTCTGACTCTTTTGGACGACAGAAATCTTCATTTCCTTTTGACTATAGCCCGACTTCTTTTGCTTAGGAGAGGCCTTTTGCTGTTAATTGGCTAAAAACAGTCTTGTCAGCTAAGTGACGTATACAGTATTGGTGTGAATACAAATATCATCTTAGCTCTCCTTTTACAGTCATGCATTTTTTTTTTTTTAAATTTCCAAGCTTTTATGCTGATATTCACAGTCCAACTCATATTCATGCATTTTCAGACTCATCTTCTACGTGTCACACCATGTTTTACATCTTCAGTTTTTTGGCCACCCTGAAGAGCGTCTCTGTCCGTCTGCCTCTCACGAATGATTTTCAGACGGGAAGTTTTTCACTCTTTTTTACTTTAACGACTTCAACACGACCACAGCAACATCACACACACCACAAAACACTACACACCATCCCGTCACACAACACAACAAAATCACCTTCCCATACCACACCACACCACAACAAGGGCTTTCTTTAAACATAGAGTCCTGAAGCTCCCGCATCTAGTAGTTTTGTATTTGTTACTTATCGCAGCTGTATGTTAATCTGACTCCTCTGTTAAATATTCATCCATATATATCATTACTGTCTATCTGGGCCGACTCCTGACAGTTTATTTAAATGATGTCATTTTCATACTTCCTGTTGTATCGTCAAGTACACATGTAAATATTTACGAGTTCGTTGCTTAGTTACCATTTACATTAAATTCATTTATGTCAGCATTCTTGTACGTAGGGAAATTATTAATCGTTATTTTCTTTCACACTATAGTCACCGTATCAATCGCGTCCTCTAATTCTCTTAAAAATCCTGAAATCCTCGCCGACTCTTCAGCTCTTTATCACATGCGAAACCTACACAGTAATTCCCAAGACAGATTCACCATCAGTCACCTTTAAAGCATTTACCTTTACTGTCAACCGTGTGCAGTTCATCACGAGGGGGCTGACGGTGAGGTAAAAAAGCATTAGTCTTTGTCAGCACCAGCTATTGTTGATGCATTGTGTTAGAGTAGTGAAGCCCCGTTTGTTGCACACTCAGTTAATGCCAGTGGAAGTTATACGATTCATTCAGTGATTCATTTACTGTGACATCCTTCTGGCTGGTTGTCATGGATATGGCTGGATTTATCATACAGAAAAATATCCCTTATCCATTTCGTGGTTCAGTGATATAATATGGTAAGGTGGACACTTTTCGTCTGATGTGTAGCAGTGAAAGTGTCAAGTACGGTTGCCCAGACTGGAATTATTTCACTGATAACGACGATGCTCAGTCTTCTTCGCTTGAGCAACGCAGTATATCGTCAAGTATCATAATCTTCCTCTCCTCCTCCTCCTCCTCCTCCTCATTATCATCATCATCATCATCATCATCATCATCATCGTCTTCATCATTAGTCCGACCTTTTTTACGCCAAGTAAGTGTGAGGTGAAGTTGAATTCAGAAAACAAAGAAGAAACGAAGTACACAAATGAGAGACTTAAACAGCATGCCCTTTGAAATGGGCCAGACACTCATTCACACATCATTCAAGCCCTTGGAATCCTATCTTCATTTCAGAGACTAATCAGCATATATTATTTTTGGCATAATTCCTTTAATATGCGCTTTGTGAATACCTGCTAGATAGAGACAATCCTAGAATTATCAGGTAAAAAAAAATATATATAATCCCAAACTGCATCGATCAGAATCCTTCAGAAAAACACATATGCGAAGAGGGATATGAGGAGAATAATAAGCATAGAAATTAATATGGCAAAATAACTTATAGGTCGAAGAGTTGGATGAAGAAAGTAATACGAGTCGAAATGAACGGGGCAAAGTAACCATATATTAAGGGGGATTGAGAGAATATTACGCATCGAAAATAGTATGGCAAAATAGCATAACTTTAAGCGGGATATGAAGGAAATAATATGTATCAAAATTAATAAGGCAGAATAACACATGATTTCGAAGCAAGCTCTGTGGAAAATACGCATCAACACTAATAGAGCAGAGTAACAATATTCCGGAAGGGTATGAAGAAAATAAAACTCATCGAAATATTAGGGCAAATTAACAAGTATTCTGTGAGGGTATGGAGAAAATAATACGCATCGAAATAATAGGGATGAATAACAGTATTCTTAGAGGGATTATGAAAAAAATGGCACCAGTTCATTGAGGAAAGATGGTTCTCTCCTCCATCTCACCGCGGTATGTGTTTCGTGGTCTAGGGCTGCGGCCAGGGTGATGATGCCGGTGTGCTGGTCGATGGTGAAGAGGCCGTCCCTGTTGCCGCCCGTGATGCTGTACCTCACCGCCGCACCTGCCACAGATACACAGACATTAACACTCCCATGCTCCTGTGCAAACTCTCAGGTAAATGATAATAATAATAATAATAATAATAATAATAATAATAATAATAATAATGGGCCGCTGTCTGTCAGTATACATCTTTATCCAGCTATTCCTCATGGACGCGTGAACAATGAAACTTTGCAGGTACACTCCCTAGGGCCCGAGATTTTGTATAAACCTTTTTGGATTCAAAAATTCTGAAAAATATTTTATTTACGAAATTATTGTACTTAATTAACAATAGTTTGTTTTCTGTAACGAAGGCAAGTCCATTTTCGTCGAGCCTTACCACTATCAGTTTATTCATACTTTCTTCGTTTAAAAGTTTTGAAAAATAAATCAAGGATGACGGACAAAACGAGTGTCACCCTCCGTAGACAGCCTTGCTTTGAGAAATAATAATAATAATAATGATGATGAAGATAAAAGGTATGACGCACCAGCAGGAATAGAAAATTTGAGTTGCGCCGACCATGAAAGGAATATCGGTATCAATATATCCAGTATTAGCTCTAAAACTTATTTCCACGAAACAAAATAGTCTGGTGTCAGCTGCAACAAAATCATGTGTCTGGACCATGAATGGGGAAACCACCGCAATCCGATGACCTGCTTTAGATTTTATTCTTGCTGTCTCCACACTGTTTATTCAGCTGCGGAGTTTTTATTCTTCTTCCACTGGAGAACTTACATACAGCAATAGTTTATATCTAGACTACAATCATTCTCCTAAAACTAAAGAATATCGTTTGAAAGTGGCAAGGACATATTAATAGTACATGTCACCAGTTTAAAGAGGTTTATATTTCACTACGCCTTTAAGTTCCGCACGCTCGAAATAAGTCTGGTACTCTATCCCAGCAAACGACAGGCTATTTCATTCAGCTGAGAGTGAGTCACAGAAGCCTGAGTATTAGTTGTGGTGCCATTGCCTCTGTTATGGCGGGGACAACATTGGCCCTTTCATGCATGGCCGTGAGTTTCTTGTCAGGCTGTTCTGTACACACTGATCTCCAAGGCAGGGTGGGAATATAGGCTTTTTGTGTGGTTGGTTTTGTTCAGAATTCATTTATTGCATGATTTTATTCATCTGAGTCACAATACGAGCATAAGTGTGTTAATACTGCACTACACCTTTCACCCCTTCAGCCAGAGGATGTATTTAGTTTAACTTTCCTCTACCTGCCGCCACAGTACCTTTCTCTTAAACCCCGCCCCTCCTTACCCACCGCCCGTAGAGTAGGTGAGAAGGTGCGGGGCCAAGACTTCAAGTTGTCTGGTGGCGAGTTTACCTTCAGACGAATTTATATACCTTAGGCCAAATCTCTAGTAATTAACGGACTATTGTAGGCTGTATCTAACCCCTCCAGCTCCAAAAGTCTCTCCTAAGATAAGTACACCCGTCTGGAGATTCTGAAGATAAGAATTAAATAAAAGGAAGATTCTTGGGCTGATGATAATATGTTGTTGCACCTTTAATGATACAAAGATTGTTTAACTCTTTAGATATCGTGGTCTTTTAATGTTTTATACTTGCTACTACCAGATATTTCATTTACCTCAAGATAGTGCCATACCATTGAAAGGGGTTAATGAAAACTTTAACTAACCCCTCCTGTAAAAATGAAATAAAAATAAAAGAAATATAGGCCTACTGTATAATATTGGAAAGATAGAAAGAAAAATCCCTCCTATTCCGTACAAAACCGTCGGAAGATCGGCAGAAAACAGTAAAAATATGTTAATGAAGACTGTAACTAACTTCCTCATGCAAAATATAGATAAATAAAAAAGGAAAGAAAAGAAAAAGCCCTCTCGTCCATATAAAATCGTAGAAAGATGGCCAGAATAGAGTAAAAAATGCCATTGTATTATAGGGGGTTAGCAGTAACATACACACTTATCTGTTAATTTTATCATATACCATTATACTACTTCGGTATTATCACACCTACTGACAGACGGCCCTACATTTGGTAATCCACGGTGGCCGAATATCAGTGTACAGTTAGGGAATAAAGCATCTTTCTGGAGTGTAGTGAAAGCGTTGGAGAAAAGTCAGATCAATTCAGTTAAGGCTTCGATTTATGTTTTTCTACAATTAAGTAATCGTTAAGCAAATCTGGGAAGATGTTTCACTTCCCAACGAAGCCTAATTCATGTCCGCAAGAAAAGGAGTAATTTAACGTACCTAATATACAACTATTTGCATACTTCACTACTTCCATTTTTGCTTCAGTGCCATGGATATTTTATTGCACTAGTCTGTCACAACTTACGAAGATCCTTATTGTACCACTGCTGTCATGACACTAAAGAAAGCCAGGAACAAATCGGAACATTGCCCCTTGCGGTCTAATGGTTCAGTTATTACACAGTACAACACCATACCGCCAGAAAAGTATGTATAAAATTTTTTTCTCTCTTACACTCCATTATTATTTCTGAAGTACAACCCTATATTTTCAGTCTTCTGGAAAAACGTAAGATCCATTATATTCACCATGACAGCATACTAAGTTCTTACCCGTGCTGTACAGCTGTAGTCACAAGTAAGTACATGTCCAGGACTTCAGAAAAGGACGCGACGTTTCAACACACTTGCGTATTACCAGTCAGCAAAAAGTTGCAGGATATTAACACAGTTTCAAGGGAGTGTAGAATAAACACTGACAGCAACAGCGCCTTAAATTTGAAACACGAAAGAACCAAGCGACAGTAAAACGGAATCCGCTCTCTCCGAAAGTTCACAGCCTTCACCACAGTGCGAGTGTCGGTTTTCCCTAGAAGTTGACGAAGTTATTTGTTTGTCTGACCCTCCAAGTGTCGCGGAGGAACTAGACAAGACAAACTCAGAAACTTGTTGTCCAGGACCTCTAACTACGCAGCGGGACCTGATGGAAATGCCCGTGAGTGGAAGTACTGAAATTTCGTCCCCCCATCCTCTGCCGCTCACAATTCTGGCCTCCATATTCTTGTTCCATCTGTCTATATTGGTCTGCTTTTTTTAATACACGTGCTCTGGAAACACAGCGGCGTTATTGTGTTACTAGTGTGTGTGTGTGTGTGTGTGTGTGTGTGTGTGTGTGTGTGTGTGTGTGTGTGTTCAGTGTTAACAGTGCACATCAAACTTTTTCCAATTTTAAGCAAACAAGGTGAAATTGTTAAAGCCCAGACGAAAGTTTGAACATTTTTTTTAGAATAATATGTGAAAGGTCAAAAATCACATGGGAGGGTCCAGTTAACATTTCTGAAAAAAAAAAAAAAAAAAATGTCCAGAATTGATGGTAGGGTTTGGGATAATGGAAGGGCGAAGGGATTTCGTATTCAGAACAAGCAGTAGGGAGTCTAAGTCACATGGAAATTCCAAAGAATGATCTGCATGTACCTGTGTGAAAATAAGCAGGACAGTTTTTATCTGATTTTTATTCTAATCAGAGCAAACTTACTGGAAGGGTTGAGAAAAAGACAAGGATGAAGGGATGTGATTTTGGGAACAGTTAGTCAGAAGACGAGGTCGTAGAGCAAGGTCAAATGCTCAGCCCTATATCTCAAACAGTTCTTAATCGAATTGAACACATTTAGTAAAAGTATTAAATGGTGGGAGGTGGCGACCATCATCCACTCACTTGATGTAGTGATGCCTACTTCTTCCTTCACCTTTATCATTCTTTTTCTGTGTCTGCCCTCCTCTTTTGCTATTTCTCCCATCTTTCTTGTCACTTTTTATTACTCTTTTTTTACTTTTTAGTGGCTTTACACTGAGTGACAAGCCTAATGGTTTCCTCTAAGCCAGGAAACCATCCAAATGCTGGGTGGTAACCATATAACCAACCCATACGTTCACCCTACGTGTCAACAAGTGGGTTGGCGGAGAGTTAGTGCCCGTCCCTGTAATACAACTAGCTCGAACTCAAAGGCCACTCCATACTGGATATGGCGTCTGGTTATAGATATAATATATAGATAGATTAAGCGTTAGCCAAAGTCCTGTGACCCCGCCTGCCCACCACCCCCGACGACATCAGTTTGTGGATGCTGCTTCTCAGCGTCTGTATGATCTGTTTTGCAATTTTACATAGACAGCAGAAACAACTAGCTGACCATACCGATTATCCTCTTTATAGATCCCATCCCCAGCCCACATGATGCATTGTTGTTGTCTGTGGATTTGATCAAGATTTCGTCAAAACTGGGAATGCTGCCCAAGACCAAAGTTTTTCTCTGTCTCGAAAAGTCTGCTGCTGTGATGCGTAGAATCTGTTTCGGTATCCATGAATTCTTAGCAAAGGTGTAACTTACTACAGAGATTTCATGACTGTGGAGGATTAAGGCGTTACAGAGGGAATGTGGTAGAGGAGCATGCTGTTGACGCAGTGTATGACACAATAGTCATTTTGTGAATAGCACGAACAGGAGGAGTGAGGCAGTTGTGTTTGACGTTTTGTTTGGTTACTGTACCTTGCACAGCTAAGTTAAGTTAATCGACCTTTTGCACTTGAAGTCAGTAACATAGTGTGTCATGTTCATCCAGTACATTCCTAACACTTTCCGTTGTTTCATACGTCCGCTTTATTTTACTGCTTTTCCTAGTCTGTGTGTGGGGATGTGCTAATTTGGGTCACGATGCACGAAGACAGACGTCTGAAACGGATCAGTTTACCATTTGGATTAATTTAGTGTCATTTAGTTAAGTCGCCACAAGAGGCTTTAATTAAGAAGATGGATGGGTCACTTAATAGCATGTTTGAACCATCCAGTACGAAGAGTCGCTTTTAAGCTGCGTGAAATCGTCTGGAGGTAGGACTTGTAGTGGGCGAAAGAGGAGGTATGCACGATAAAGGCAACTCCAGTCGTGTCTTAGCCCAAGAAGGAATAGTAGGAGGTAAAGGAGATGCATCAGACTCCGACCCCAAATGTTTCCTATGCATTACCAACTCGGTCCCTGCGTTTGATGTGCTCCTAGGGGATGTGGGCATGCAGACAGACCCACACCAGAACGCACCACACGCTCTGCCTTTGCATCAGCCTCTACTCTGCCTCTGTTGTCAGCTTTAACTCGAACTCTGTGTGTGTGCCTGTGTCCATATCTCTGTTCCTTAGTGCCCCTCCGTCTCTACCTCTAACGATGCACCTACTCTGTCTCAGATTATGCCTCTGTCTTCTGCTCTAACTCTGCCTGTGTCAATGCCAGTGTCTCTGCCTCTCAGTCCCTCTCCGTCTTTTCGTCTGACGATGCATTTGCTCTACCACAGACTCGGCTTCTGTCTCTTCCTCCAGTTCTTCCCTTTCGTCCGTCTCTGAAGCTGCTTCTGCCTCAAACTCCACCCCTAACTTTGCCAAACCTCCAATTCTGCTTCTGTCCCCGCCTGTAAATTAGCCTCTGCCTCAGCCTCTAAATTCCGCCATTACCACTACCTCTAACTTTGCCACTGCCTCTCTCTGTCTACCTTTCTCTAATTCTTCATCTTTATCTAAACATGCTTCTGCGTTTACCTCAAACTTTCACTCTACCTTAGACTTGCCTCTGTTTCTATCAGTTTCTCTTCCTCTAACTGTGACTCTGTTTCATACTTTGCCTCTGCCACTGCTTTCACCTCTTTACCTCCGCATCTGCCGCCTTCAAGTCTAACTCTACCTCAGCGTCTGCTTTTTCTTTCGCCTTTACCTTCTGTGTAATATAGTCTTCCACCAGCTTCTCCTACAAGTTATATTCCCAGGCTACTGCTCTCCCTCTGGCTAAGGGGCCTGGCAGGTTTTAAAGTCAAGGTTAATTTGATCCCCTGTTAGCTCATGGTTTTAGAGCCGACTTTCAGGTTTGCGAAAAAATTTATACATAATTTTGCAACTGGTATTTAATATATTGCAGGCATAACGCTAAACTATGTAATATCGTTTGTAGTTTTTATTCTTTTCTTTATATGTGTCAGGGGCTGTAATGTACGCAGAAATAGGTGGTAGGCATGAAAGAAAAGTTAGTGTGTGATCACCGTCAGTAGAGAGAGGATAGTTAGCCAAAGAATTTTAACATAAGCTGATGAATAAAATAAGTTTATTCAGAATGTCTGTGGCATTTTGCTGTGAGCTTATCATGGACGCAAATGATCACAAACCATTAATCTGAAATAATGATGATTGGATTACGTCTTTTAGAGGTTATTTCACCAACCACCATTAAAAGGCAACGTTGTGATTATTCTTAACTTATTCCTTATTCGTATTTCGTTATAACTTGTATCGTTTTCTTTTAGCCTGGACTGGTTCGTTACATCAGGCACTGTTTTAATTTCACTTTAATTAGTCGCTACGTTCGTAATTCAATACTTCCTTTTGTCATTTCAGTTATTTTATACCTTTTTTTTTTTTTTTTTTAGTTATATCTCTTACTTTGCTAGTTTTTTATTGGGCAGATCACAAACCCCCGTCCAACCCTTTTCGTCGGATTTGCAACACGCGGGGAAAACGTGGGGTTGGTTATATTGTTGCCCTCTTTCATAGTAAATGTTTTCCTGGTGTATAGAATTAATTTTGCTTGTTATTCAGTGTCGAGTCACCCAAGGGCATTCCTACATTGTGAGTGAATGATAGATGCTCCCACATACAGGAAGAACAAAGAGGTAAATACTTGTTTGGGAGGTTGTTGTGTCGATGTGGATGTGCTGGAAAGTCTCTGAGGTGGTTTAGCAGTTTGGTGAGAATGGAGAAATATTGACCAGGAGAGTGTATGCAAGTGAGGTGAAGAGTGAGAAAGGGAGGGGAAGACCGAAGGTGGGGTGTAGGGATGAACTGTAGAGGTGTGTGAGTTGGAGGGAGGGAAGCCATATGTTGGGTGACAAGGTGACATGGAGGAGATTTGTATGCAGCTAACCCTTGCGGAATTAAAGCGCCTGGGTGAAGACAGACAGTTATATGATATATATAGTACGCTTGTGGATGAAGTTTGTGCTGATCGGGAGTTTCATTATCAGGTTTACACTTTATCCATTAAAATGCTCTAGAACATAGTGCGTTTTACGGACCGGTGAAGCAATAAATAATAGAAATGGTACAATATACAAAAACCTGCGTCGTAGGGACTGTAAACATGATAGATACTAATGTAAATTTTCCTACTGTCGTTAACATTTGTTCGTGCGAGAATATAGAGCATAATATTACCTGTATCACACCTGAGCATATATCATGACCTTATATAAACCTACAAGTACGTAAAATGTGGTTTTGAATTAAATCACTAATGAAGCGCAGTTAACGAAGCCTACGTATCAGTGATGTTGAAATGTTCATTACACTTCTGGTTCCTGCTTGCAAAATGCATGTTAATATTCATGTGTGTAATGTGTCAAATAATGCGTATGTGCACTGACTTCCTGACTTATTATTCAGGCAGAGTTTTATCCATATGATATTTTGTGTTCAACTGGAAGCACAGTCCATGGCAAAGTCAACGTTGGTCGAACCGCATGGCAGAAAGGACAAGTTACAGAGACGAAGCTAAACCAGTTACAACTTGGAAGATACGGGTTACTTTCAGTCTGGTCTATGTACAGTCATGAGCAAATGTTCGTCGACAGTTCTCAGTCAGCATTGTATCCTACTTTCCATAATTCTCCTTCCAACCCGCACAACAGAGAGTATCCTTCTTCTTCATACCCTTTTGTTGTTTGCTTCCTATGACTCACACATAAAGACAGTTCGTGTAACAGCTTCCACTGCCACTGCCGGCTATGTGTGGACGAATATTTCCTCGTGGATGTGCAGTTGGCCACACAGAACCTGGGACAGTGTCTGTGTGAAGTGGAGGCCTAGCTATAATTTCCGACATTCACACATCATTGTTATTTGGTCAGTTAAACTACTATTTGACACCTCAATTCATTCATGCCATGCCACCCTCAGATGTGATTCTGTCAAGGTTTTCAATTGTGCAAAATGCTAGACCTCTGTTACACATTGGTGCTCTCCTAGGTTGACATGTTGCTAGGCGTACGTTCAAGGAAATTATTCTCATTACACTTTCCTCGCTTACATCCAACACCCCATAGTATAGAATTATGGTATAGTCCAGGGCATGACTACGAAGGCAAGAGCTTCGAATCCCAACCACCAGTGTAGAAGTCTGCATGCTCTAACTTGGCCTGTAATTACTATCTCTCCGTCATGAATAATGAGTTGATACAGAAGATTAACACTAGAATACAGTGCCAGTCACAAAGAAGTGCTGTGTTAAGGATGTAAAACCGTACAATTGTCTTCTGCCACTAATCCACTTGAAAAAGCTGCAAAAGGACGAAAATCTGGGCTAACGTAGAAAAGAGTGTGGTTTCAGTGACTGGCGACAGATGGCGTGCATGCTTGTGTTGATATGTGTGTGTGTGTGTGTGTGTGTGTGTGTGTGTGTGTGTGAGAGAGAGAGAGAGAGAGAGAGAGAGAGAGAGAGAGAGAGAGAGAATCATGCAGTTCGGTGGTACAGTGACAGGAATGATGTGGTGGGGTGGCATGGTGGTGGCAGTGGGTGGTGGTGCAGGGACAATGGGATGGTCATGGCGGTGTGGTGTGGTGGTAGTGGCGGTGATGATACGGTGGTGATGCAGGGCATGTCACTGGAGAGCACAGACCTTGCCCACCAACCCACACCACCAATCACCCAATTCTCAT
Source organism: Coenobita brevimanus (assembly GCF_032717465.1). Classification (NCBI taxonomy): domain Eukaryota; kingdom Metazoa; phylum Arthropoda; class Malacostraca; order Decapoda; family Coenobitidae; genus Coenobita; species Coenobita brevimanus. The sequence continues at coordinate 49,816,090 of NC_137050.1, forward strand.
ATCTTTTCCTGCTCATACTTTATGCTTGGAAATTTCCCTCACAGTATACAAATATACTCCTGGAAGTTAAACATTATGACCACCGTGCAAATAAGAACGCTTGTTGATGATTTCTGGTCAGGGCAGTTAAAAAAGAAAATGAAAAGAAATTACGATGCATATACGTTGTAGAGTGTTCTGTGCGGTGAAGTGAAAGCCGATTAGCTCCTGTTGACTCTAACCACTCAATTCTCGCAACTTCTAATTTATTTTACCTTTAGTTATTTGCAAAACTTTTACTTTAATTATACAGGATGTTTAACGCCAATATTGCGATCCGCTAAATTTGAAGAACTGTGTGATCGAGCCGGGCAGCCCACACAGACTCCAACTAGCCAAATCTTACAGCTTTTACAGATTTTATTTTATTTTTAATTTACCGCAATTTATCCCCAGTAATTCAACACTCAGTCATCATATTATTTATTTCTAGTTGCCAGTGAAATACAATAAACTACACACGGGAAGGAGAACGCACGCTTGTAGATACGTTGTCTGTAAAACTCTGAAAATTACCGACATGTCAACTCTGATATCCTAAGCCGTGGAGCACAGGCAGTTTATGTGTTGCTGTCGTGGTGGATGCTGTGTCCGCGTGTGTTCTGTCGTCTTGCGGATATCATTCGCCTTTGCGGTCGTTGCGTTGCTGTTACCGTGCATGCGTGTGTGTGTGTGCTGGTCGTGGAAAGATTTGAAGGGCTGGAGGAAAGGGTTTGAGTTGATACAGCGTAGATGCTTGTGCCGGTGTTGATGTGGCTCATGCAGGCAAGGACTGATGCTGTTTATCTGTTGTCAGCGTAGATGCGTGTGCCGGTGTTGATGTGGCTCATGCAGGTAAGGACTGATGCTGTTTATCTGTTGTCTTTCTGAAATGCTTACAAATTCTGTTCCATTCCAGGTATGTCGTGTTTTATGTATGTCGATTAGCCTGTGTATGTGTCTGTCTGTCTGTCTGTCTGTCTGTATTTCCAGGGGAGTGACAAGCACCTGGTAAACTTTATCATTCTTACATATACCTCGGACTGGATTATACTCATTACTAAGAGAAATGAAATACTTGTGATTCCTAGTGTCCTCTCACCCTCGCCCCCACTCCGTTCGTACTTTGCCAGCATTCGGAAGGTTAATATGGCTGTCAATCTCCCTTGGTGCATGTGGACTAGTAAGCTTGTGTTTTTCCCCACTCCGGCTCCTCTTCCCATACACATAGACAGATTGATAGATTGATAAAGATAGATTGATAGAGGTTGATAAAGATAGACAGGTTGATAGATAAATAGGCTGATAGGTAGATAGATAGACATATGGACAGAAAGATTATTGACCACAAAATCACATACTCATACCCACCCTCATATTCCCTCAAGTCTGCCATGCTTCTTTCAACAGAGGGGTCAAAATGGGGTGAAAGGAACAGGAGGCTGGTAAACGTAAGAGAATGTTGGTAGGAATGTTGGTAGGTGTCAGTAGTGGAGATGGGAAGGTCATGGAGTGGAAGAGTTTAGAGTTATTTGATATCCTGCTTTAGTTAGATGTTGACAGCTTAGATTGACTAGTTTAGGGAGTGCTTCTTTGGACGTCTGAAGGTAATGGTATTTGTGTTTGAAATTTGAGTTAGGAATGTTATCGTGATGACTGAAAATGTTGTCTGGGGCATTCGTGTTCACTGTCTAGTACCCGTGGAATGTGTGTGTGTGTGTGTGTGTGTGTGTGTGTGTGTGTGCTCGTGCTTCTCTCTCTCTCTCTCTCTCTCTCTCTCTCTCTCTCTCTCTCTCTCTCTCCTGTGTGTGTGTGTGTGTGTGTGTGTTTGTACTGGTGTCTGGTTTGCGGGAGGGGGCGTGGGAGTGCAGAGTCGATCTATACTGACGGAATTCCTGGCAATGCAGTAGATAAAGAAGGATAAACGTCTCTCTCGCGCTGGGTCTCTATCTCCCTGTATTTATTTACTATCCATCTTCCCAGTTGGCGATGGAGGTTGGTTTTCCTGTTTCTCGGGTGTTCAGTATAAAATCAAACGAGATGGTGGACTGAAACACACACACACACACACACACACACACACACACACACACACACACACCATCTGTTACCAAACACTGAAACTCCTTTTGATGATTCAGATTCGAAGCGTGTACCATGACTGCCCATGACACAGAACTTTCCCAAAAATCTTCATCATGTGGTGCAGATTCGGGATGTGTAAGGGAGATTATTTCTTTGTTTCCGTACTAAGAGAGTAAAATCTTTGATGACCAAGTAACTGTTTGATGATTTTTTATTTTTTTTTCAACAAGGTCTGAACATAAGTCTAGGATTCATGAAAAAGTGTGATGTACTCGTAGAGGCTGATGTCATTGGAAAATTAAACTATTCCTATGTGGTTTGGCCATATGTAGCAAATAGCAATTGAGACAAACTAGAAGGCTCCTCCAGACGATCAGTTGGCAAAGTAGAGTTGGAGCTCACATCTCATGTTTCGACACATATAGCGAAACACAAAGTAAACAGTGGATCAGAAAACAAGGATGGTGCTTTACTTCATCACGTCTACACGACATCTCCACGCGTTTTCCATTACCGTATTGCAGTACCTAGAGGAGTCTTTTAGAGAGTAGTAAGGAGAAAGAGAGGAAGAACAAAGACAAGGTGCAGAGAGGGCGTATGAGAAGGTGATTTGACATGTGGAGAGGTCGTTATTGAGTAGGGACGTTATGTCTTGTGAGCTTTTAGTCAAGGCTACACTGGTCATAAGATGCGGCGTCATATGGTAAATAAATACAAAGGCCGATATTCATTTTTTTGTGTTTGAAGTTTGTATTAGGTTTAAGTTAATATAAAGTGAGTCTGGTATAATGTGCAAAGCGCAGAGTATTTATCCAAGTAGTAGTACTACATGAATTGTCTCCTATATTGATAATGATGATGATGATGATGATATGATAATGCTGATATTATATGGCGACGATATGATGATAAGAGGATGATATGATGGAGATGACGGTAATGATAATTATGATGACTGATTTGTGTATATATATATATATATATATATATATATATATATATATATATATATATATATATATATATATATATATATATATATATATATATACTGTTGTATAATATTAGTTTTATTATCATACAATATATTCCCGGATGAATGTGCGTTGAATTACATGCTTCTGTTCCAATTCTCTTTGATGTCCTGGGCATTTAACATTTGCCATCGTTTGCTGATATCTGATTGACGTAAGCCATCCTCCAATCTTCCTTCCACCCTTCACTGAATCCTTTATTGCCACATGAGGTGAAAAGAAAACATGTCAGTAAAAACCGTGAGAAAATAATATTTCTTTCCCGGCCCACCAATCCGTCATCTTGCCTGATCTTCCATGATGCGCTCTTTCCCTTGCATGGGGTCAGATCCGCCTCAGTGAGGGGCAATCTGCGTGACGTGGATTCAGTGGCCCGTGTCTGAAGCGCTTTGTACCGTCCCTGGCTGGGTCACAGTCGCTCTCGCCGGAAGTTGGAAATTCCCTCGCTTAGAGTTTATTTTATTCTTTAATGGCGTGAGAATCTTGTAGTGTAATTTGATTAGGTATGTTATTGATGTCATACATAATCTTACAAGAGCGGTCAAGCTTTCTACCGTTCATTATAATTTTCCTTGAACATGATGCTATTGCTATCTGGCACTTAGGAACGGTGTAGCGGAATGGCACGAGTACTTTTGGAGCTGGTTTAATGATAGATTTAATTATCGCTGCTGTCAGAAGGAAAGTGAGGATCTGAATATTTGCAAAGTATTAAAGGTCCTTCCTGACTGCCAAATAACACATCCAAAAACCTTTCTAATAACCTCATGTTACTACTATATATTATCCCCAACGCACTATTTTGTGGTCGGCCCTTGATACTTAAACCAAGTGAAGATAACACCATCTCCTGACGTACTACTGAACTACGAATTCATGTGGCAGGCTAAGGGTTCATACAAACTCATCTTTTCAGCTCCCAGTCCGACCGCTCAGATTGGTTCGAGCACGCCCGTTCGAACGCATGGATGCAGCTAAGTCAGTCAATATTACGTGTGTGCAGCGGACGTGATTGGTGTGTGCAGACTGATGTGTTATTGTGCTCAGCCTAATGTTAGTTTGGTCTACCTCGTGTTGGTACATTTCCTTTTTTTTTTTTTTAATTCTAAAACTACAGTACGTGACAAAACGCTAAAGTGCTGAGTTTATAATATGGTAGCAGCATCTTCTCTTAAACCACAAGATAAAACGCGTAAGTGCAATGTTATTAAGTAAGTATGCGTTAAGTGCTGAGCTTATAAGAACGTTGAAACAGCTTTTCGTAAACCAGTACACAGACGCTAAAGTGCTGAGTTTATAAGAGAGTATTAAAGGCATCTTGTAAACCACAAGACAAAACGCTTAAGCACTGAGTTTATAAGAGCAGACATAGCTTCTCGTCAAAACTAAAGCTGACAAAACACGTGCACCTAGAATGGTTGGGGTAGAGGCAGAGGCACGTAAGAGATTTTTGACGAAAGTGTGGAAGATGAAGTAAAGAAGCGAATGGGAGGTTTGGCAAATATAAGAAAAAAACAGGAACAATATGTGCCGAGTTTGCTGCCGTTACATAGCCCAAACTAGGCAAAACTCTGGTTAAACTCAGTAGAGATGCAGCAGCAGCAGCAGGTATCAGTTTTGTGCAGCTACACTACACATTTGCACCGACGAAACCTTGTGTGTGTGCGAACCCAAAGATTAAAGTTGGATGATTGAAAAAGTCCAATTAAGCAGACTGGGACTGTATTGAAACAAAGTTCATAAAGAATTTGTCAATAAAACGGGCGATCATTATTAGTAAAGGACAGTATATGTGTAAATATTTATTTTAAAAAGCAGTAAGGGAAATCTGAAAATATTTGAAACAGCCGTAGTGGTCACAAGCGTATCATGAAAGGCATCTCAAAACTTCATATCGTTTTGCATACGTAGAAGAAAAAGAAAAAAAAAACTTGCACCAGACCATACCACCAAAACAGATCACTGCATTTACCTCCGTCCTGCAGCAGCTGGCTCTGGTGGGTGATGCTTCTTATATTCTTTTATTTCTTCAGAATAGCTATTTAACCCCCTAGGTTCCAGGATATTATTTATATTGTCACACTGATGCAGTTAGATTATTTTATTTATCATGAGCACTCGTCAGATGCCAAATTAACCAGTCTAAAAGAACCTGAGCCCCTCTCCCTCCCCCCCCCCAAAAAAAAAAAAATCTAATATATATATATTTTTTTTTACTGTTAGGCAGATGCCATCTATGGAGTATTCCAATTTTTCTATGCCTTGTTTTATTAGTTGCAGCACTGTTTTTTTTATAGCATGTTCTGAGGAAATTAATTCTAACTGTGGAGTCTTTCCCAGCTGGTTAGGCCACGTAATGTTACGTTCGACCTGGTTTGGTTAAATAAGTTTTAATTAATATTTCAATAACGCCGGTTAACTCAGGAAAAACAGAGACAAATGAGCCGGCAATATAACATCATTAAATTAAGCTTCAACTAACCAGACCAAACCAAACATAGCCTCATCTAGCCTACAAGGACTTCGTCCCCCCCGCATTTTCCCCCCCACAGGATATGGTGTAAGGAAAACTTTGTTACTGATGAAAAGAATCCATTGAAATGGGATGAAGCTCCGTACGCCGTATTTGCCTTCAAGCAAAAAATACCAAACCAAATATTGGATCTGTTCATTTCGAGATGCCTGGACACACTGCTGTTGAAAAGACTAGGGGACATTGAACCGGGGAAGGAAAACACATCCAGAGCTGGCCAAATTTATACATGAAAGAGTATTTTTTAGAAAGTCAGAAGGGGTGAGGCTGTAGCTAGGCGGATGCTGCGTGCGTGCGTAATAAAAAAAAAAAAAATAAAGCAGAACTCGGAGACGCAATATTAGTCATAGATGATGCAACGCTGCGTCGAATAGCGAAAGAGAGTTTGTGGAAGAAATTTGATCAGACGAAAATCCTTTGTCTTCATCTTTCAGTAGTTGGTCTGCTGTATATAAAGAGTTCCCTCCCTCTTACCACCTCGACACTTGGGATAATATCAACACCAAAAAAGGTCCCCGTACAAAGTCAGCAGTTGAGTGGGGTAAACTGTACGAAGTCGATTCAGTGCACTTAATTTCTGTGGAGCAGCGTTGGGCAGAACAGTAATAAATGAGTTAATGAATTTTTGTGCAGTTGCTTTGGCCAGAATGGTAGTAAAGGAGGTAACGAAGGCTGCATTGTGGCCATCCATTTTGACAGTTCTCTCACGTTTAGGTAAATCATATGAAAACAGTAAGATTAAAATATACTCAAAGATATCATTGTAAAGAAAACGTAAATACGATTGACTGTGTTTTATTTTCTTTTTAAATACACTATTACCAGACGACTTTAATCAGCTTCATGCCCATGTTAGATGAGAGACAGTAGGATAAATGTGAGTCCTGCAGTTCATAGAGTTATCCATAAACTGATGGCACTTTTCCGTTAATAACAAGAATAATATAAAAAAGGTTGTGTAGTGAGGTTGATTATGAGTTCTCTATTTCCACCTTTTCTTGCCTAAGTAGAAAGGTGTCTTTAATATTAATCTTACTATCTCCAGACGATTTTATGCAACGTAAGAGGCCCTTTAGGAGAGAAGGGGTTAGTGAAGACTATAATCAAACCCATCTTGTTAAATTTACAGATTTCTTTTCTTCTTTCATTCCTGGATCAGTATCTTTTTTCCCCTTCCAATATTTGTGCGTTACCTCAGAAGCATTGTTCTTTACTTGCTGTCATCTCCGTATCATTGCACTCATCTTCTTGCCTAACCAGTCGTCTCTCTCTCTCTCTCTCTCTCTCTCTCTCTCTCTCTCTCTCATTCTATTCCGCTTCACGTTCCATTTCACCTCGTCTGTGTTTCCGTTTTCCTCTCCGTACCATTCCCTTTGTAAGCCCCCCCCCCCTTCTCTCTCTCTCTCTCTCTCTCTCTCAGCTTCCCACTATATTTCCTCACCTTTCTTCCCACCATCCTTTCTTCCTTCCTTCTCTCCTTCCTTTCTTCCTTCCTTCTCTCCTTCCTTTCTTTCCGTCCTTCCTTCCTTTTCTTCCTTCCTTCCTTCCTTCATTTCATATAGCTCTTGCACTCTTTAAGTCTTCCCCTTTCTGTCTGCTTGTCTCTCTTGCTCTCTCTCCCTTTCTCACCCTTTCCCTCCCTCCCTTTCAATTTCCATTCGCTTTGCCTTTGTGCTACTGAGCCTCTGAGCCAGCTTGTCCCATTTCTACGGCTTTATTGCTACATTTTTCCCTTACCTTGCGCCTCTCTCCAAAATTTGCCTATCTGTTTATCGCTGCACATATAATTCCAGAATTTATCGAGTTTTGGTAATCATTATACCTTCAGGCCTTTTTTTTTTATAACCTGTAATTATTCGCTTTTGCCCCATAATCAGTTTTTCGCAAGATATGCCCGAATATTTATTTTCGAAGGTAAACATAAAACTTTTAACATTTTCTTCGCCTTAACCTTTTCAACTCCTTGATTTTTTTTTTTTACTTTAATCATGCTTCTTCCAGACGATTTTACGTACTTCACTCTCTTTTACTTACCTTGACTCTCCTCTACTTACTTTTACTTTCCTTTACTTACCTTGACTTCTTTACTTACCTTTACTCTCCTCTACTTACCTTTACTTTCCTTTACTTACTTTTACTGTCCTTTACTCACCTTTACTTTACTTTCCTAAGCAGAGGGGTTAGATTCTTCCTTCTTTACTAGGGGACCCTCCTGGAATAAGCAAAGTTACCTGGCTGAAGGAAAATATACAAGAAGAAAAAACTCCCCTTATTTAATGGGCAAGAAGAATTAGTGTAATATTTATCGCCAAACATTTAATCCCAGATCTTATCCAGTGTCAGTGCTAAAAAAATAAACCTTCTTGATAAAAGTTATCATCATCACCTTCGCCATTCCAAGCCAGCCTCCATCATGTACTCTTCTAAATCCCTGCCGCCTAGTTCTCAGTCCTTCTTCTCACATTCTTCCATAATCTTGCTTTCACTCACTTCCTTTTTTGACCTTTTATCCTTTCTACATGCCTGGAACACCTTCGTACTGCACATGGGGAAACAAATCGAAATTGGGTCTTTATTAACTTGAAATAATGGCGTCTATTTTTTTTTTTTTTTTTTTTTTAGCATATTCGTGTTGTCATTAGACTGTTTTCATTTGATTAGAGATTGACCTCTCTCTCTCTCTCTCTCTCTCTCTCTCTCTCTCTCTCATTAGTCCTTTCATTACAAAATATCTCCCCTATAATGAATTAAAGTGCCTGATACAAGGAGGGATATAATGGAAAAATCCATCATTATAACTCAAGGGGTTTAAGAAGAGTCCGTACTGAGGGATGGAGATACTGTTAAATACTTTGAGATGATTTGGCCATGTAGAGAGGATGGAGAATGTGAGATCGACTAATGTATGTGAGTAAGGGAATGACTAAGGACGAGATGAAGGGATGGAGTGGAGTGGTATGCTCGTATGAGAGAGGGTGGGGGCTACGAATTGTAGGGAGGTCAGACAAATGGTAGAGGACAGGGCGATGTGGAGGCGATTTGTTTGTGACCATCCCTCACGGGATTAAGGGGGGAGAGAGAGAGAGAGAGAGAGAATTTTAACCATTTAACTTCAATGTTTTTTATTTATTTATTTATAGCTTTAAAAGGCGATGATGTAAATAACGGCCATATAAAGTCCTCATCAGCACGAATATTCTTTTACTAGATGAGTCAAATTCTAACATATCAGAAAGAAAATACTGTAAAATCCTGTGTTACCGAATGTTGTTATTTCTCAGACACACTACATCGTGGCGCAAATACCCAGGCATCTGGTTGAATAATAGCGTGGTAAATCTTTAATGTGGCCTCCTCCTGGGTAACCAACTCGTAGCATGTATTATTATTATTAGAATTATTTTGTATTTCTGTGCATATTAAATTAGGTGTATACGTGGCTGAATGTAATTTGGAAGCCTACGCGACGAAATTCACAGATACCTCCTTGGCTTAACAACTTCGAGTGGTAGTAGCAAAAAAAAAAAAAATGTACAAAAGGAAAAAACATGAAAATTAAAATACATAAAAATGACGATATTGGATGAAAGAGCGAGTTAGGATTAATGAAGACTATATTTAACCCCGTCAGTTCGAAAAAATTCTGTTCAGAGTTGAAGGAGGCTTTGAGATAATAATAATAATAATAATAATAATAATACCGTAAAAATAGTGAGTGATGGTTGACGATTGATGATGATGATGATGATGGTTATTAATGAAGTTGATAATAGCATTTTAAGTGTTTACTGATAACCTAAACTCATACCCTTTGCAAATCCCAGCCACTCGACGACTTATGATTTCATTTATTCTGGTTGTCGAAATAAGTGATAGTTTTAAAGTTGACCTAGTGGAGAGGGATGCCTTCGTGAGGTGGCACCGATAGAGTTCTGTCCATTTCCTTTCTGTCTCATCCCAGTCTTTCTTTTCTCCCTCTCTCCTTCCAGCCTTTCCTCCCTCTCTCTCCCCAGCCTTTCCTCTTTTCTCCTTCTCGCTTTCCTGCCTTTCCTGTCTCTCTCTTTCCTTCCAGCCTTTCCTCTTTCCTCCCTCTCTCCCTCCAGCTTATTCTCTTTCCTCCCTCTCCCCTTCCAGCCTTTCCTCTTTCCTCCCTTTCTCTTTCCAGCCATTCTTGTCCTCCGTCTCTCCAGTCTTTCCTCTTTTCTCCCTCTCTCTTTCCAGACTTTCTTCTTTCCTCCCTCTCTCCATCTAGCCATTCCTATATCCTCCCTTTTTCCTTCCAACTTTTCCTCTCTCCTCCCTCTGTCTCTTTCTAGCTTTTCCTCTTTCCTCTCTGTCTCCTTCCAGCCTTTCCTCTTTCCTCCCTTTCTCTTCTTCTAGCCATTCCTCTTTCCTCCCTCTCTCCTTCCAACTTTTCCTCTTTCCTCCCTCTTTCTCCTTCCAGCATTTCCTCTTTCCTCTGTCTCCTTCCAGCCTTCCCTCTTTCCTCCCTCTCTCCTTCCAGCCTTTCCTCTTTCCTCCTCCCCTTCTTTCAGCTTTTGCTCTTTCCTCCATCCTCTTCTCTCCTCCTTTTCTCTCTTTTTGCCCTCTCTCCACTTATTTTCCTTCATCTAGGTAATACCTTCTTTTCATTCGCACCTTCCTCTCTCCCCACTTCCTTTCCTCCTCCTCCCATCTGCCGTCCCTCAGCCGCCTTTTCATCCCCGTGAAAGAATGATGGAGGACTGCAGAGGAGTAACTTCAGCCAACAAACTTCAGCCATCAGTCCACCGGGTTCATATTCAGTTGAGTCTGGGGTTACTACAACAACAACTAACTAATAACAAGAGCAGTCCGAGACCACAATGTTCAAATTGACACTGGCCCGCAATGGTAAAGAATCCTTCAAATATTTCCTGGATCCTGATGATGACCCTGATCACCACCAAAATCTAGTGGGTAGTTCCTTGTGCCGTACCCTACCCCTCCAAAAAATATCAGCAAAATCCGTTCTTAAGTTTTTACGTAATTATGCCAACAGAAAAACAGACAAACAAATCAACGCCGACAAAAAAACATAACCTTCTTGGCTGAGGCAGTAATGGCAGTAATAACAATCATCATCATCATCACTATCATCATCATCATCATCACCATTACTCTCATCATCATCATCATCATCACCATCACTATCATCATCATCATCACGACCACCACAATCATCATCATCATCATCATCATCATCATCATCGTCATCATCATCCATTTCCTAACTTCTGTTCCAAAACACACCCTGACTGAATAAAACCTTTTGATGTAGTTCGTTCACTTTAACTTGACAAAATATCATCCTTTTTCTGCTTATTTCACCTAGCTCAGTAGCAGATAAAGACAATACCGTGGCTCTATATTCTGTCTGTAGCACTTCTTCGTGACAAGCATCATAATCTAATGTTAATCCACTTACAGCTCAGCAATGAAGGTGGAGGGATGGCAGTTTTAGGCCAAGATGAAGTGACCAGAGTATAGTAAGGAATATAATAATGATCGTATGACAAGCGTTAATGTTTCTCCACGACACTTCATCGTGGCCCTAATAACCCGTTGTCTGGTTGGGTAATAGCATTTTAAGGGTTTATTAATAACACGTCCCCCTTGTCTCATTATTAAATCATTACCACCCCTCTTATTAAAACTTCCTTCGCCAGCTTCATTACCAGCGTCCTAATTGCTTCGTACTTTACCCAGCATGTCATTTTACCCCTCCTAATTACGCCTTCTGCCCACGATTATAAACAGGGTTGATTAATGTGTTAATTACTGGTCGCCACGTAAGGTGAGAGTGCTCAAGTATACACATTTTCTCCCCATATTTTGCTTTTCATTTTGTGGATATCATGAATTTATTTCGTTTCATTTAGTACGCTTACATCTTTTTTGTTTCCCAGTTATTTTACTGATCATAATCTGCCTTTTCTTTATCATTTCCCTTTTTTCAGTTAGATAAATGTTGGATGTTTTAAAGGTGTAACATCTAATGTTTCCCTGCTCCTTTCTCGTACACTATTTCTCATTTTCTTTTTTGTTTCGTCTGCAGCTTTACTTTCCTATAACTATTTCTGTGTTTTATTTCGACTATCCAGCATTCACAGTGAAGTGGGCTGCTCCTTAGCCTGACTCATAATTTTACTTTGGGTATATATGTTGTGTTGCAAGACCCTGAGGTAATCTTTTGTATAGTTTTTTTTTTTTTCTTTGGAAGAAACGGTTTGCGGGCTCCTGGCCTTTGGTTCCTTCTTCCTTGCATTAAAAAAAATTACTGACTGCAATGTATTCAGATATTACCAGGTCCTGTCTTCTCCCCAACACCTTTTCCTAAGCAATGGAATTTCCTTATTACACCTCACAGTCCTCTTCTCTGCTACAAAAGTCCCTGTAATGTAGCCCATTCTCTGGATAAATAATGTACAAAAGGATATTAACTACCTCTGTCCAAAAATAAATAGCAGTGGAAGAGGTGTTAGGGAGCTTTCCTAACTAGCGAGAGTACGAGAACAGATTTTGGGTAATCCAGGAAGTGGCTTTGACGAAATCCCCTCTAACGCACCCCTTCCAAGGTGTTCACCCTCTCACTATACGATTATTTCCCACTGTACGATACGGTAATTCCCCACTATACGATGATTCCGCACTATACAATGATTCCCCACTATACGATAATACTCCCACTATATGATAATACATCCACTATACGATAATACTCCCACTATACGATAATACACCCACTATACGATAATACTCCCACTATATGATAATACATCCACTGTACGATAATACTCCCACTATACGATAATACTCCCACTATACAATAACTCTCACTATACGATATTACTCCCACTGTACGATGATATTCTCACTATACGATCATACTCCCACTATACGATGATACTGTACGATCATACTCTCACTATACAATAGTACTCTCACTATACGATAATACTCACACTACACGAAAATACTCCCACTATACGATAATACTCACACTATATGATAATACTCCCACTATATGATAGTACTCTCACTGTACAATAATACTCCCACAGTACAATAATACTCTCACTATACGATAATACTCCCACTATACGATAATACTACCACTGTACAATAGTACCCTCACTTTCCGATAATACTCCCACTTTCCTATAATACTATCACTATACGATAATACTTCTGCTATACGATAATACTCTCACTGTACGATGATACTCCCACTGTACGATGATACTCCCACTATACGATGATACTCCCACTATACAATGATACTCCTACCATATGGTGATACTCCCACTGTACGATCATACTCCCATTATACGATAATACTCCCACTATATGATAATACCCTTTATACGACAATACTCCCACTTGAAACAAATTTTTACATTGAACTAAAACTGTTTAAGAATACGAGTAACATGAATAAAGTGTACTGTATAATAATGATGGTGAAGAGGTTAATGGAGAGAGTAACTAATCCGCCTCCAATAAAGGACGTCTCTATCCAATAAAGCAGTCTCATTGTAGTAAGAATCTAACAGAACGAGAGTATAAATGAGGTTAGCACTTAGAGACTGATGACTCATTCTCAGTAATAATTATTTGCTGTTGACTGAAATGAAGTCCTTGGTCTGGATTCTCGCCAGGTAAGGAAGCTCCCTAGCACCTCTTCCTTGGCGATTTATTTTTGGATATGGCTGGTTAATATCCTTTTGTACGATATGTATGCGGAGTATGGTAATGTTTGAAGGTTTTATATAGCAAAGGATAGGAGAGTAAGGTGGCGATGTTTCAAGGATTTATATAGGACAGAACAGGACAGTCATGTGTAATAGGCAAAACAAATCGCTTAGGAAAAGGAGTTAGGGAGCTTCCTTAACAGAGAATACTGGTCTTGGGCCTCTGTAGCTTACTTTCAGCCGAATGAAATACAATGACGCTAACTGAAGTAGAATACGAAATTGATCAGACAGTGAGTGGGTTATTGTGTACATAAATTTAGTGCACAGTTTAAATGAATTTTCCACTACTGACACCCCACAAACTTGCCAGGCTGTATCTTAAGCGCTACGAGGAAGGTTAAGTCTGCTGGTTTGGGCGTGGATGCAGCAACGGGATCAAGATAATGAATAAACGTAGGGTAGACATTGATACTGCACAAGAGAAATCACCCAGTGGAGTGCAAGAGGAGTTTTATATATACACCATCTAGTATATCTTATGATGGGATCCAAACAGAGGCGTGGAGTGGTGCAGCCATTGAAAAGGGTGCGTGGATCTGCGGTGGAGTGAAATTATAAGGAAGGTCGCTGAGTGATGCACAGTCCTTCACATCTGTCAAAGCGAAGCGAAAGGGTACTGATGGATGGGAGTGTGGCTGAGGAAAAGTGAGAGGGGGAAGAAGGACGAGGAGGGTGGAAAATGATTAAATGGGGAGAGAGAGAGAGAGAGAGAGACTGGCGGAAACACACAGACTGATGGATAGACACGTACAGACAGCCACGCACAGACTGACAGACGTACAGACTCACACACACACACACACACACACACACACACACACACACACACACACACACACACACACACACACACACACACACACACACACACACACACACACACACACACACACACACACACACACACACACACACACACACACACACACACACACACACACACACACACACTGAGGGAACCGTAAAACATGTGTAAAGGAGGGGGGTAAGGAACAAAAATTTAAAAGGGAGAGACGAATGTTTGAAAGAGGAAAGGAAGGAGGGGAAGAAGAAGGAAGTGGATAAAAAAGAAGAGAAAGGAGGAAGAGAAATTGAATTCAGAGAGCAGAAGTTGGAAATGCGAGAAGGAAAAAAACAAGGAGGGAGGAAGAAGATTAAAGGAAAGACGAAGAGGTGGATGGGGAGCGAGGAAGTGGAGAAAAATGATGATGGATGGAGAGAAGTGGAGAAAATAAGGAGGAGGAATAGAGGGAGGAAATTGAGAGAACAGAAGCAGGCAAAGACGAAGGAGGAAGGAAGAGGAGGAGGGAAGGAAATCATTATGTGGGGGAGAGAGAGAGAAGGATGCGAAAGTGAAGGAAGAAGAAAGACATCAAGGAAACAGAGGAAAGTTGGACACAAGTGAGACTGGAAGGAAATAAGAGATAAAAGGAATCGAAAATGCAAAGAATGTGGCGCATGAGGGAAAGAAATGTGAAAGGAACGAAGATGATGAAATGGGAGAAAGGGGGGGAAAGAAGAGATGGATGGAGAGAGAGAGAGAGAGAGAGAGAGAGAGAGAGAGAGAGAGAGAGGAGGGAAATTAAAAATATATATATATATATATAATCTAGATAATGAAGGGAAAATTAGTGAAAAGGCGGAAAGATGGATGTAGGGGTGGAAAATGGATGGGAGGAAAGGCTGGGGGGAAAGAGGGAAGGATGGAAGGAGAGAGGGATTGGAGAAGGAATGAGGAAAGGCTGGAAGGAGAAAGGGAGGTAGTTGAGAGAAAAGACATGAAACGGCGAAGATGATGAGAAGGAAGAGTGAAAGGAATTAGAAAGAAGACTGGAACTGGAGACATTATTGAAAGACAAAGAAAAGGATAAGGAAGAGTAAATATCATGTGGGTGGAGGAAAGGAATGAGGAAAGAAAACTGTTGAAATGGGAGAGAGAAATGTGTGAAAAAAGACTAAATGGAATCTGACAGAATAAAAAGAGAAAAATAAAAGAAAGAATAAATAAGGTGGAAAGTGGTAGGAATGAATGACAAATTAGAGAAATGGATGGATGAAATAGAAAAGGAAACCAGGATGAGGAAGAGAAATGGAAAAGAAAGATGAGAATATCGAGGTGAGAAATGACCAGGTGTAAGGGCTGGGGAGGCTGGAGGGAAGACCAAATATTGAAGGAGATATATGACCAGGAAATGTACTGCACTGTTGGCGATGCATATTCTCTTACTGTCCCGGAGAGAGCATATATGTATCGTCTAAAAGAGTATTGGATGTGTGTGTGTGTGTGTGTGTGTGTGTGTGTGTGTGTGTGTGTGTGTGTGTGTGTGTGTGTGTGTATTTAGGGGGTGTCAGGGAGATGTAGGCTGTAGGTGTGGGGGAGGGTGACCAATGTGGGCGATGGACACAGCTCCCTGCTTAGATGAAGGGTTGAAATAAACGGATATGCTCCTCAATATTCCTGCATCTGCCTCACTGATAAAGACGTGCATAATTCTAACTTCCCTAAACCCTAAATTATAAGCCACTGGAAAGCCCCAGTGCGGAACGCATGAGTAAAAGGTTCCACATCCTCTCTTGTGAAATGGAGTCGCATTCATGTTTGAGAGACTAGCATATTTACTTGATTGATTTTACTTATCACATCTTTATTTTGTCATGTACATTAAATAACTCATAGTCAATGGCCATCCCTTACGGGATTATGGCGTGTGGCAGTAGATAGATAGATAGATGTTATTTGTGTCATAATAATGTTTATTTTTTTTCGTCAGTAATACACAAAAGGATAATGTGAAGCGTCAGTAGCATAATTTATTTCCAAGGTTTAAAGTAATTTGTAACACTTTCTATCGTGCCATAGTAAGAAATACAGCAAATGGTACAAAGGGAAATAATCGGCAATTCTTCACTGCCTCCATGGGACTCACGAAAACCCTAAGAAGCTTTTGGCTCACTTGTCGGTCTTCGCCAAAACATTTTCCTGATTTTCTCGCGAACTATTAATCGTAAAGAGAATACAAGTCAGCTGCTGGTAGGCTCATGAAATACTGGTTCTATACAGATTTTTAATGCACTGTTTCTGGGCAAAATTCTGACCTACAGGACTGAGAATATTGTTGGTTTGCACAGTATTTTTCGTTTGTTGCACAGTCTTAAAAGGAAGTCAGTTTCAACTTTGTGTTTTCCATTTAATCAGAGGAAGCATTTAGGAAGCGAGTGATTTATGGTGCGTGTAAATAAGAGAAACTGGAGAAAGGGAATTTGTCGAGAAAGAATATATATGCCAAGCTGGATAAAAATATGAGTAAATTTTCATCACAGAATATTTATGGGGTGAAGACGACAGGCTGAAGAGGCATTAGAGGAAATAAATCGCTGAGGAAGAGTTGATACAGAATCTTCTAAGCTAAGGAAAAAAATGGGGGTCCTTTTTTTCCCCTTGAATGAAACAGCTTTTGTTCCTTCTACCTTGCTAAAAAAAAAAGGGGGGGGGTCCTATTACACACACACACACACACACACTCTCTCTCTCTCTCTCTCTCTCTCTCTCTCTCTCTCTCTCTCTCTCTCTCTCTCTCTCTCATTGTTTGTAACTAACAGACTATTTTGCTTAATTTAGAGGTGACTGATTTCAATGAACAGGTAAATTGAGATGATTTTCTGGTCCATGGTTTACGTGAGGTCACTTTACGATTATTAAAATTGTGTGATGGTTGTAGTAATGATGATGATGATGATGATGATGATGATACTACCGCTACTATGCTACTGCCACTACTACAGCTATGATCGCCACGCTACTGCGACTACAACGACTACGACTTTTACTGCCGTTACTATTACTACTACTACTACTACTACTACTACTACTACGTGAACTACTGCTACGCCTTAATACCACGACTAGTACTACCATGACTACCACTACTACTACTACTACTACTACAAAAAAAATAAAAAATAAAAAATAATAATAATAATAACAGGTCATCACAGTGTAAGGACGAGCGCTCCAAGATGATGAGGATATATGAAAGGTGTCATTGGAGGCCTAGAGGTGAGGGAAGGGGGGTTAAGTGACACGTTTGGCTAGATTGCTGTGTCATGTTTACATTTTAATCTTCCTTGGTCTACGGGGATGTAGGGAGGACGTAATAACTGCAGTATATTTCTTAGTGTGTTGTGGTACATTCCATCTAGAGGAGGGATTTCGTGACTGTATATAACTGGATTAATGTAACGTGATATTAGATAAATCCTGTCTACAGTAGAGGGAGGAGAAATTTACTTACTATATTTCTCTGGATTAATGTAACGTGCTTTGATGAGAATTTCGTCTAAAGTAGTGGGAGGAGGGATTTAAGTACTATTTTTTGTCTTATTTATACGGCTTGCTCTGATATTAGATAGATCTCGTTGAGAGAGAGAGAGAGAGAGAGAGAGAGAGAGAGAGAGAGAGAGTATAATTACTATATTTTGCTGGATTATAATTATTAAGGCCTCTGCATATTAGGCACATCTCATATAGCGAAGAGAGGGGAGTGTAATGAATATATATATTGTGCCAAATTATTGTGTCGTGTTCACATGTTAGACACTCCCCATAGAGAGGAGAGGGAAGAGAGAGAGATGTTAGGCAAGTTCCCGAGAGAGAGAGAGAGAGAGAGAGAGAGAGAGAGAAAGAGAGAGAGAGAGAGAGAGAGAGATTAGGCAAGTTCTTAAGAGATTAGAGGGAAGAGACAGTTGGCAAGTACCTTTGAATGAAGAGCGAGGAGAAATTAAGAGAGGAGAGAGAGGAGATATTAGACAAGTCCGTTGGAGGAGAGGGAAGAGGTATTACGCAAATTCCTTAGAGAGAGAGAGAGAGAGAGAGAGAGAGGATACTAGGCAAATCCCTTAGCGAGGAGAGAGAAAATGGGTGTAATCATTATATTATTTCCAATACTGTTTGTTATGTTTAGTTATTTAATTTACTCATGCTACCTCCACACTAGTATACTGTACTTAGCTTAGGAAAGACTTATGAACTGGAGGCGTTACATAAAGCTTTCATCACCCCTTTATCATCCTTTCATATGTTACATAAAATCGATTGTCAAAAACAAAGATAAAAACAACGCAATCGCAAATAAGACTAATTTTTGTTGTGCAAGAAAGAAGGAACCAAAGGCCAGGAGCCCGCAAGACTGTTCCCTCCAAGAAAAAAAAATCAATAAATAAATATAAGAGGCAAATTCAAGATCCGTTCATTACGAGATGCCTGTACACACTGTATTTGAAAGACTGAAGATCATAGGCAGTAGGTAATAGAGACAAAGGGGTAGAGTTCCGGAGTTGACATGTTGCATACATATCTTGTCGATTTACTGTAACTTTTTCTGGCATAATGCAATTCCTATATCTCCCTAGTGTTTAAATTAACCCCTTCAATGCACTGATGTCTTTTGTATTTCCTGCTTCAACAAGACGGTCTCCTTTTTCAGCTTAGAGAATTATCAAACAGGAGGATTGAAATATAGCCTTCATTAACCCCTTCAGTACTAGAGGTCATAAATAAAGTCGTTTGCTGATAGCTTGATAGATACAAACCAAAATAAAGTCGTTTGCTGATAGCCTGATAGATACAAAACACGTCAGCACAGCGGGTAGATTAAACAAGGCAGACCTCGAGGGAAAGAAAAAAATAAACACTTTAGGAATTTTGAAGACACCTCCTCAAACTGGAGTCATTACTGTATATCAATTTATCTGTCCATGTACGGTATAGATAGGTAGATAGATAGAAACAGATAGACAGATAGATACTTGCATTGTGAGACATAGATAAACAGATAGATACCGTACTTGCATGCTGAATAAGTAATAAAACATCACACTCAGGATTAAAGAAAGGGGCAGACATGTTACTCTGCCCTCGTAGAATTCGGATAATATAGACGGAGGGACTGAGTATTATATTGTCTTGGGCCATTTTCCCGCCAGTTCCCTAACACCATTTCCTAAGCGATTTATTTTACTTATTACATTCTGCTGTCCTCAGTGTTATTTAAATCATTCTGATATCACCACATTATTCATACGAGCAAGTAACGTGCAAGAATATATTTACCGGCCGTATCCAGAAATAAATCGCTTAGGAAGAGGTGCTAGGGAACTTCCTTAAGCATCGAGAATAAGGTCTTTGATTCCGCAGTGCCTCGAAGTGTTCATATAAAAACAAAAGTGTACTCAATTGCAGAAATATTGCTCAAAGAATGATACAGTAGTCCATCTTCTGACTAAACATCCTTCCCATATAGTGATGTCTATTTGTCTATCTACAGCCTGACGCCCTAATCCCGCAAAGGGTGGCCGCAGACAAAACGCCTCCAAGTCGCCCCGTCACCCACCATTTGACTGCCCTCTCCCCAAATCACTCCCCCCTCCCTCATATACCTCTCAACTCCATCCCTCCACTTCATCCGCGGTTTACCCCTCCCTCTCCCTCCCTCCACTTCACCTGCATACACCCTCTTAGTCAGTCTTTCATTCTCCATTCTCTCCACATGTCCAAACCACCTCAGTGTATATAGTGATGTAATTCTTCTAAGTGGATATGCCTGTGCCTGTACTCATTTCACTCTAACCTGGCCTAATATTGCCATCACTTCACCTTGAATACTGACCTTTAACAATACATTAACTCTAGAACATGGTTCTAATCACGAAGAAGTGCTATGAAAGGGATACAAAGTCGTAGTATTGTCTCTTTGTCACTGAGCTACGTGAAATAATCTCTAAAAAGACCATATTTTTAGCCAAGTTACGGTAAAAGTACTATAATTTAACTCTTTGTATTTCGTTACGTCCTTCCCACATATTCCCATCGGGCAAGGAAGTCCCCTACCACCTCTTCCTTAGCGATTTATTTTTGGATATGGCTGGTTAATATCCGTTTGTACGTTATCTATGCAGAGTATGGCAATATTAGGAGGATTTATATAACACACGTGACAGTAATGTGTAATGAACAAAATAAATCGCTGAGAAAGAGGTGTTAGGGAGCTTCCGTAGAGTTTCAGACGATTTTCTTCCACTTCCGGGGGGGTGGGGGGCTTTTCTTGGGAATGGGGTAACTCCTTCACCTCCATTTCGAATTTTATCTCATGCTACTGCTACCACCTGTCGATTTTGAGCAGCCTACGAAATCCCACTGGTGAATGAGTTAATGAAGGCTGTATCTATTTCCCACCCCCCCACTTCGAAAAATCTATCCAGACTAAATAGGAATAAAATAATATAACGTCCCAAAGGTTAATGAAGGCTAAATCAATCCCTATGAAGGTTGATGAACGCTATATCAAACCCTTATAAAGGTTAATGAACGCTATATCAAACCCTTATAAAGGTTAATGAAGACTATTAAATCCCTATAAAGGTTAATGAAGGCTATATGAATCCCTTATAAAGGTAAATGACCGCTATATAAATCCCATATAAAAGTTAATGAAGGCTATATCAGTCCCCTTATAAAGGTTAATAAACACTCTATCAGTCCCTTATATTTATACATTTATCCTAAACGAAATAACAGTTCGGTGGGAGTAAAGATAAAAATAAAATAAAAAATAATTGAGATGTTTCCACAGAATTTCCAGGCCACAGTATTAAATAGCTGGGTGGAATTCTGAAATAAGATTCTGTTGCAAAAAGGAAGCATGGCGGGGACAAGGAAGGAAGAAGAATTGATAAGAGAGATGACGGGAAATGACGCCAGCGAGAGTTACGATGAGCGAAGTAATGCAATTCGGGTTGAGGGTGGACGAAGTGGAGAGAGAGAGAGAGAGAGAGAGAGAGAGAATAGTTTGTCATAATGTGTACGGGGAAAAAAGATAGGAAACGCAAATATAATAATGATTTAGGATGCGTTGGAAATAATATTCGAGTAAATTATTGAGGTAAATAATGTTAATGGCTTAAAAGATTGAATAAACAAGGAGAGTGAGAGATTGAAAAGACGAAAATGACGTCAAAAATAAATGTTTAGGAAAAGAGGAACGCAGAGAGACATGAGAAAGAGTAAAGATGAAACGGACAAGAAGGGCTGAAAAATTGAGGAAGAGGAAGAGGAAGAAGGGGACAGTGAGAGGAGGGAGAAGAGGGGGAGGGGAGAGGGGAGGGTGAAGGATATGAGACAGATAAAGGAAGAAAGAAGAGAGAGAAGACAAAGATAAGGAGATAGTTAAAAAAAAAAATACAGGTGGAGAGAGGCAAGACGAGAGTAAGAGGAAGAGAGAAGCGTGAGTATGAGAGAGATTGAGAGATGAGAGAAGAAAAAGATGAGGAAAGAGGTGAGAGGAAGAGGGAGGTGAAGAGACGTGAGAGGAAATATATATGGGTTTGAAGCGAGAGGACTGTGAATGCGGTGCCCCGGTAAATGGAAGAAGGAGAAGGGAAGGGAAGCGAAAAATGGAAGGAAGCAAGGGAGGGAAACGGAAATGAAAAACGCTGAATAAAAAAACAAAGTAAGGAAAGTAAAAGCGTGAATGGAATAAAGTGAATGAGATAGGAAGGGAAGAGAAAAATGCGAAGGAAGTGAAAAGGAAAAAAAGCAAGAGAGGGGAAAGGAAAGGAAAAAAATGAAAAAGGAACGAACCGAAAAAGGAAGTCGATTCCAGCAAAACCTCTGCTATTGCTCAAGACATCTCAAAGGCTTTTGAAAGAGTCTGGCACAAAATCTTTAATTTCCAAATTGACCTGTTACGACCCCCTCCCCCCCCTGTGTGTGTGTGTGTGTGTGTGTGTGTGTGTGCCGCGGTGTTGATATGGTCACTGTACTTTAAAATCCTGTGCTTACATCCCCCCTTCTCCATTATGTCGGGAGTGCAATACCCATCTGGCTGTACTCACTCACCTCTCTTCTGTCCAGCTCTTTAATGCATGAGTCAGCTGGTACTCTGCCTTTTATTTGTACAACTGATCATCTCTAGAACTGTCATCCTCAGCCTGCCTTTCCCACTGCCTATGACCTCTAGTCTGTTAATTGCTATGTGCCCAGAGAGGTCGCAATAAACGACTCCTGAATATGGTCTTCATTTTTGTTCATTGTTAACTGGAATGAACCATGCCTGCTCTAATCCTTAGTGTCATTCTGTTTGGCAAAAGATAAAAAAAAAAATAATAATAAAATAAATAATGAAATGAGGAAAAGGAATGAGAATGAACGGGAGGCAAAAAATGTGGAGGAGGAGAAATAGAAAGCAAGAGAGGGGAAGAGGAGGAAAAAAAAAAACATGGATGAAAACGGATTGTAGGTGAAAGGAAAATATATATGGACTGAAAATTGAGGGAAAGGAGAAGGGAAAAGGAAGTGGAAATATGAGAAAGTAAGACAGGAATGGAAAGTAAGAAAAAAAATGTGGGTAAAAACCAGGAATGAGGAAAAGAAAGAGGAATATGAAAACGTAAGTAAAGAAAATAAAACGGATGGGAAGAAATGGAGTAGAGAATGCGAAGGATGTGCAGTGGGAGAAAGCAAAGAGGGGAAGGGAAGTGAGAAACGTGGGTGGAAAAGGAATAAAGGTGAAGGAGGACAGGAAATTAAAACGAACGAGAAAAGAACCGTAAAACGCGAAGGAACAAAAACAGGACAAAGCAAGGGGCGAGAGGGGAAGAGAAAGGCTTGTATGAATAATATGAAATGAAGGATTGAAGAGAAAAACGACGATGAATGGAATGAGAAGGGAAGAAAGCCAAAAAATGCAGCAGGGGAATATCCATTCAGTACAGTATTTCTAATTGTATTGCTGTTACCAGAGATATTTATTAAGCTATAAGACTATCAAATTGGAGATATGTTGGTGTTTTTGTTGCAATGCCAGGCTCATGTGGACGTGAACTCAGTGGACTGCAGGATACCCACATCTACAGCCGGTCGTTCCCTATGATCTCATGTGAGGCTATGTTGAAAGCTTGTCTGTGTTCTGAAGGAGCATTGTGGACTACAGGAAGCTGACCACTTCAACCGCCAGCTCCGTATGGTCTTTTGTCAGTTTATATTGAAGGATTGCCTGTGTTGTGAGATTTCTGAGATGGGCAAGTGTTGTTGTGTGTGAGTTGATTGAAGTGTGAGCGTAGTGGATTATTTATGAATATCTGTATATTTCATATTAGTAGCGTGTAGCAGGGAAGAGTGAGACCTGGTGAGTAAAATGCAGCTTTAATAAACACCTTCAGTACGAGAGGGCTTCCCTGCATGGAGTAAAATGGACTTATAATAGCAATAAAATAACAATGAGAGAAAGTGAGGGAAGGGATCAGAAGTGAAAAATTTGGATGAAATGATTAAGGAAGGGAATGCAGGAGGTAAATACGTGAACGAAGACCTAAAAGGAGAAAGAAAGACAAAAATACGAAAAATGAAAAAAAAAAAAAAAAAAAAAAAAGAGTGAGCAGGAGTGGGGAATGGAAGTAAAGAAGTAAATGAAGCGTGGATATAAAGAAGATGAAAATGAAGAGGAGAGTGGACTGAAAGAAGGAATGAAGGAAAGAAGAAATGAAAAGAGGAAAAGGAAGCATCAAAAAGTATAGAAGAGGAAATTCAAGGGAAAGCAAAAGACGCAATGGAAAGAAAAGAAAATTAATGTGAAAGAGTGAGAGGAGGAATGAAAGGGATCAAAGAGTGAGGGAAAGGCAATAAAAATGCGAGCGACATGTTATTCTCACCTAAAATATTTGAACTTAGTAGCCTAGCCCCGACCCCTTACGCTCTTCATGGTGCAATAAAGAATTAAATGGTCGGATGAGGGACGGAGAAGGGAATACGAGAAAATGTGGGAGAAATAAAATTCATGGAAAGAGAGGGGAAGGAAAGGGGATTCGGAGGATGGAAAGGGAGATAAAGATAGAAATATATGTACCGTGCAACAAAAGAGAAGGGAAGAGACCATTTGGAGAGCAGGGTGAAAATAAAAGAGGAAGAATGAGGAATGAGAAAAGGGTTGGTGCTGACAAACAAACACTATTTTAATAGAACAAATTATCCATGAGAGAAAGAAGAGGTAAAGAAAATAAGAGAAGTGAAATGAACAATTCGGATGAAATGATGGATTGTAAAGATGTAAGAAGTGAAAATACTCAAAACAGAAAAAAAAAAAACTGTAGGAAAGTATAGTGGATGGTGAGAAGCATCATGTGGTACTAGTTCTCCACATCACACACAAGTTAAACTCCGACCTTATCCTGTGACCTTGACCTTTGGCTAGTTGTTCTCAAAATAGAATTACTACTTCTTGGCTAACCTTGACCCCTTCCACCAAGTTTGGCCTCAATCGGATGAAAATTATAAGTTATCCTTACCTTGTGACACTAACCTATGACCTCGTACTAAAAAAAAAAAAAAAAAAAAAAATTGGTAAACCCCCCAGACTGACCCTCATCCTTCCCACCAACTTTGGTCCTGATCGGATCAAAGTTGTTTTAGTTATTACTTCACACACAGAAACTTGGGTCAAGCTTTGACCTTGGTTTTGTCCCCCAAAATCAAGTCCCTTCATGTGTGTGTGTGTGTGTGTGTGTGTGTGTGTGTGTGTGTGTGTGTGTGTGTGTTTTAAGCATTACCCACGACCCTCTGACAAAGTTTAGTTGAAGTGAGATCATAGCGTTAAATTGACCTTGCAATATGAACGTCTTTTAATTAGATATTGTTCTCAAAAACTAACAGGTCAACTCCTTAACTAGCTCCCAATCCTTTCTCCCAGTTTGACTAATATCGAATGGAAACTTTGAGAAAACTAGTACATTACAGTTCTTATGTAGTCAGCCAGTGATAGCGTAAGTTATTGTGATGCTTGCTATTATTTCACAACTGGGAGAGACAAAAATAAATTGAGTTGAATAAGAAGAAAAAAAGAAGGAAAGTATAAGACAGTAAGAAATGGGTGTGACATTCATGGATGAAGGAATGAATATAAAGGTAAATGATGACAGGAAGAGGAGCCGAGATTATATATTGAATGGTATAAATAACAGGAATGGGCAAAGAGAAGTTTATTTTTTCACATAAGAGCAATGCAAATATGAAAGAAGTAATATTGCCAAAAACAGTATTAAAATAGAAGGAATATGACAGTGACAAATGAATGATGCTGAGGTGTAAACAAAATAAGGAATAACGTGCCTGTTAGAGAAAGGAAAGAAAACCTGAAATAGACGATAAAACTGAACAGGAAGGGAAACTATTCGATTACTACGGAAGAGGTCTCATTCAAAAGTGTGAGCGTGTGTAACTGAGTGAAAAACAAGGCCAGGCTGCAGTTATGTCGTTTTGGTGCATCAGGTCGCTTTTTATATTTCTCCTAGTTTCTCCTGTCATCACTAACCATCCTCTCATGTATTCCGTTTTTCTTTCATTTACTCCCATTACCTTTTCAGCTCTTACTCCTACTGATTTTTCTCTTATTATGTCACTTCGGTGTATCGGGGTCGCTTTTTATATTTCTCCTAGTTTCTCGTATCAGTACAAACCTTCCTCCCATTTGTTCAGTTTTTCTTTCCTTTACTCCCCTTACCTTTTCACCTGTTTTACTGCTACTGATTTCTCTCTTATTTGCTGAGATCCAGTTGTCTCCTGTCCACTTTTCCCCCTCTTCACTCTTATTAAATCTTCCTTTTTACTCCTTGTCGGTATTCACGTGTTTACTCAGTTGCATTTCTCTTTATTTAATCCAGTTGACTTTCTGTATTATGCCTATGTATTTTCCCCTGTATACTGCAACTGTTGGAAATACATGTTCTGCAAGATTCCCAGAGACACACCTTGAGTAATTAAGTTTCCGTTGCAGGGAATGAGACACTGAGCACTGATTAGACTGCATAATTACCGGATAAGGAAAGGTAATTGCATATGAATAAGGTAATAATAATAATATAAATAAAAGACAAGCGATTGCATCTGAAGGATTATTAATATGTGAATGTAATGCTTTGTGTAAATCTGGATGTCTGTAATATTTTCATTGGCTTGTTAACTGTGTGTGTGTGTGTGTGTGTGTGTGTGTGTGTGTGTGTGTGTGTGTGTGTGTGTGTGTGTGTGTCTCTCTCTCTCTCTCTCTCTCTCTCTCTCTCTCAGGTAAGCAGGGAGGGGGAAAATAACAATGAATCCCAATAACTTACAAGCCATTACCTGCATTCTTCGTCCACCGAAAGGCGACCGGGGGAAATAGCTAGCGATATTAGAGAGACGAATGGTGGCAATAATGATTAAAGACAATTGGACCACGAGGGGGCGAGAGGGATGAAGAAGGCTGAAAGAGGCATTATATTTGAGGAACGAGGAAGGTAAGAAAGAAAAAAAGAAAAAGGAGAGAGAAGTAGGTAGGATCAAAGGCACGGAAGTGAGCAAGGAGAGGACAGGGAAAAATTTTAGGCTGAAGAAGAGATGGATCAGGAAAATGAAAAATGAGAGATAAAATTATGCTTAAGAAACGAGAGAGAGAGAGAGAGAGAGAGAGAGAGAAAGTTATGAAAGGTGGAACGACAGACAAAGGTAGAGAGAGAGAGAGAGAGAACGAGTTAAGGTAAGCAAGATGGAGAGACAAACAAAGGAATACAAAAGAATTTCAAAAAATATAATTCCATGGAAATGTTGGTCGCAAACTAAAAAAAAAAAAAAAAAGAGTATGATAACGTTTGACGAATTTGCAAAGGGAGAGAGAGAGAGAGAGAAAGAGCAACAGGAAGCTCACTCATAAGTCATTGTTATGTCCAAGTTATAAACAGTGACCTCTTGAGAGAGAGAGAGAGAGAGAGAGAGAGAGAGAGAGAGAATCTTGTGAGTTGATTCGGCCTTGAACACCAAAAACGCATGCATGGCGAAAGATATATTGTTAATGAATATGGTTTTTCCTGGTTATTTATTTATTTATTTATTTATTTTAACTAAGGACAGACTTCCTGTGGTTAGTAAGTTAAAAGTGGAGAAGCTGTATATTATTTTAGTCTTGGGAATGGTTAATGAAAGAGATATCTCCTTTATAGGCTCTTGTTTCTTAAAAATTTGCCGTAAAACAGACACATCATCCACTACCATAGAAACCCTCCTGACTGGTATATCATAAAAAGAAAACTATATTTGTTGAGAAATAAAAAGACTTGTATAATTATAAAGTCTCTCACCACAAAAATCTGTGACGATATTACATGTACTGTCACTAATAATTTGCCACTACAGTATCTCCACCATCCACATACACCGTTATAAAAAGATCCCATTAGAAAAGTCTACCAATATACGAGTAATAATGTCAACATGTAGATAATTTCCTCTATATCAGCTTTCAATCCGCCAGCAGTAAAGTATGCTTCCCTGTTGATTTCACCACATCCAATTAGCCACAGTGACATACACGTACTTTTTAGCCCACAAAACACAGCCACTAAAAAATAGATTCCATACACATATCTTAACCTATGTTCCAAAACTTTTCCACACCTACTCCCACGCGTGAAGTGATGGACGGGGGCGGGTGGCTTCTTGTGTGACAAATTGTTGTTCGGGGCCCTACGGATCAGTTACTCTTCAGGACCTATAAAACACGGCTCGAACATTATACCAGAGCCTCCCGCCGATATCTCGCTTGTGCAGGCCGGCGGTGACAGAGTTGATAGAGTGGAACCAGGCTTGAATTCTGGCCGGAGCAGGGAACAGTGTAAGGCTTTGAATATAGTTAAAGCAGACTTGATTCATTTATCATAAGACCCACCGAGATGTCATGCCCTCGCTAGTACCAATACACCGGTCTTATATGAGACAAATCTAGCATGTATTCAGTATGGACGGTGGGTGTTAGCGCTGAAATGGTGTCATGTGGAGGTGTATAGTACATAGGAGGACTGCTGCACCTCGGGGGACGGGTTGTTACGCCTGTGCTCAGAATCGGACAAATAAAAACATAATGTACCATCGCATAATCCACCGTGGGAATGCGAGCAGTCAGACCTGGTGCTATAAATCCGTAAGCCATCTTTTTTTGGTAATCTTACACCACTTTAACTTATCACTATTACCTTAATCTCTGTTATACTTATTAATGCCTCCAGGTTTAATAATGTAAAGCGAAGAAAAATGCTGAGATACAATTAATTTCCAAGGTTGCTTGTTACCCGCGAATCTCATAAGGGGTAACCAGCATGAAGAGTAATCCCACGAGAGGCAGGATGGGCTTAATTTACCCCCTGCTGGCGTGCTCAGTAGAGGGAAGAACACTGTAAGGATATAAATTACCACATCCTAAGACTTCATGATCATTTTTGTTTGAGTTTAAGGATATCCATTGCTCGGTTCTACATTGTCAGCGATTTTGGTCATCTAATTCATTACCAGAGAAACAGTACTTTAGGAAATCGAGGTTAGTACAAAAGCATCATAGTTTCAATCCTTTATAACCTGGTGAAAAATCTGGGGTCAGTCTGCGAGGATTGCTTTTCTTCCAGATCAAAATATTCTCGTAAGGTTTTTAAGTCCTCATAAGTTGTTTAAAAAAAAAAATGTATTTAGTTTATGCAATCATCCTTTTCAGAGAGAGAGAGAGAGAGAGAGAATTAAATTAGAAGGGATACCACGAGAAATATCTTTAGCTCTTAGTTTTTCTTTCGTTTTGCCTTTGTGTCTGTGAACCTCTCGACCTTTACCGAATGATGAATGGGAATGGCAAGGGCAGTGGGGGTCAAGAGGACTATTGATTGGTGGATATGAGAGGTATCTGATGTACGACAATATGTTAGTGACAAAAATGAAGGACGCTGTGTAGAAGCTGAAGAATGAGAATATAACGGGTGTTGGTGAGAGGTGCGCAGGAACGATAATGTAGTGGAAAGAGTGCAGTGAGCTAGTCTCAATATGGTAAATGTAAAAAATAGCCTAGATGAGTGGAGGTATACCATTGAAGGAAAACAGAGAAGCGAATATGCCTCTGTACTGATGTTATGGTGGGCGAATTGAGTGCAAAAACTGTCAAGGAATGTGTGCTTAGTGCTGTAAGAAAGACACTGAATTTATAGTGATAGAAAATATGCAGATGTCAGAATATCTGTCTAGGTGTTTTCCCGAAGTTGTGAGGAATTTGAGCTAAAAATATTTCCTAAAAGCCAATTAATGGAGAATGCATGAAAGAAGAACTGGAAGATATTTATGGCGTTTACAGATCTGAGAAAAGCGATTGACAGGGTGAAGAGAGAGGACAACTAAGAGCATTACATAGGATGTGAAAGGAAAAGTGCTCAATGCTGTGACTCGAGTTTTTAGGGTCACAGTGAAGAAAGTGTAAGGGTGTATACGTGACTACGTACGTGGTTGACCTTTAACCTGAAGAGGTCTTTACTAACCTGAATAAAACAGTCTGGTGTTAGAGAGAATAAAGCAAAATACGTCCTAGTGCTGAAGGGATAAATGGATATTGTTTCTTACACCGTCACTTCGAGGGTTCTCTTCTCAGCTGAATAAAATCGTCAGGTGTTAGCGAGAAGTTAAATTTTGTCCTAGTTGAAGCGAAAGAAGGGTGTGACGTCCCCATTTTTGTTCAGTACGGATGATGTGAGAGATGAAAATGAAGCTGGTGATGAATAATATTTCTCGTCTAATATAGGAAGGTGTGGCACATCCTTTGAGAAAATGGGATATATGAAGATTGCGTTAAGTTTTCTGGGCTTCGAAAGTAGAAATACACAAATGCAGAGTAACTATTGTTTGGAGAAATGGTAACTTAAAGTTGGGTGTGCTGCTGAATGGAGAGACCTGAATTGGTAAGGGTTTAAGTAGCTACCTGGGTGAAGTGAGAAACAGAAATGTGAATGCATAAAGGAAGGTGAGAGTAGAGTGGCTCAGTTACGAAAATGTTTGGTGCTATGAAGGCCTTGAAACGAAATAGAGAACTGAGTATAGAGACAAGATGAGAGTGTATTGGTGTCCACATTTATGTATGGGTATTATTGTTTGGTATGGCATGAATTTGAAGACTCACTAGTGATAACAGTGGAGGTGGGATTAAGCAATAACTGTTGGTTGATGAGGCTGGATAAGATAAACATATATATTCGTGGAAGATGTTGAGTAAGGAGCTCGGTTGACTTGAGCGTTGAGAAAAAAATGCAGAATGTAGACGGTGTGGTTATTATTGACAGGAAAGAGCATTGATATCAATAGACACGTTAATGGCTGGGGCAAATATTTGAAAAAAGGGGGATAGGCATATAACACTCATTTTCTTGCTGGGGGATGGCGAGTAATATAATCTGCAGCTTGACAAAAATGTAATAAAAAAGAAAATAGTGTTTATAGGTTTAGGAATTACATATATTAACATTAATTTGAAGCATGAAGATGGAGATATTGTTTTGATTCGTTGCAGATATGGTCCAGTTTGCTCCGTCTCTGTAGTATGAGGAACGTTTCTGAGTGCTTCCAATGGCCCGTAAACGTTTGGACAGGGAAAAAGCAGGTTAGTGTCTCTTTATTCCAGTTAACTGAGACTATGTAGCGATAGTAGTTTACATTATTGATGTTAAACTGATACTCTGAAAACATGGGAATTGGCACTTCGGTGTTCTCAAGGCATACCATACTTTCCAATTTGGCTGACACAATCCAGTTTTTCATCACTGGCACCGGCATCCTGCTCAACCAGAAATTTTGTTTCGAGGAAAAAAAGAAAAAGAAAGTGTAATTTGTACGGAGGTATATGGAAACTGCAGGTATTTTTTGTCTGTTTCAAAGATCCGTAATGAAAGTTTAAACGACAAAAATATGATACTCACACACACACCTAGCACGCAAACAGCCTCCATGCAAGAGAGCACTGACATTGTTTAGGCAGATTAATCACTGACTTTGTGCATCAGAGTTCTATCATTGTGAAAGATATATCAGAATTACTTTGAAGGGAGATGAGAAGTGGGAAACCAAGATGGCGACCTGGTACCTAATGTGAGAGAGAGCAAGGAAGCAAAAGAATTGGGAAAGGATCGAAGTGGATCAGTAAAATATGTAATAAATATGGCATAGTTATAATCTGGTAGTCGACAAAGTTACTGGTATTACTGGTACTTGTGAGGCTCCTCAAATAAAGGGAAAATGTGTAGGTTCTTTCAGCATGAGGAGGAGGAGGATCCAAAATACGGAGGATTTGAATGACGTCGGTGATGGTGAGGCCAATTTAATTGGGCATTGCTGAATTAATATGCCTTTGCTCTTTGTCCCGCTTGTTGTTGGCTCCTAACTAGTCCGTATTTTTAGTGAGAATATAGTTAAAATGATGATGTTGACTAGAGCAGAATAACTCATATTTTCAGGAAGATAATAAACAAGGAGAAACTCTGTCTCATCTCCAGCCATCACTTCCCCTTTTAAGTTTAACATTCATCCCATGTTGAAACTAAGCTTCGTTATTATTAATGAAGGACTTTTCCTGCTGCCAAGGCATTCATACGTTAATTTCTCTCAAAAGCTTTGCCTCTCCCTTTTCTTAATTCATTACGGTGAACCAATGTTGCCTTTTCGCCCGTGTAGTGCTCGTCCTTTGTTCTCTCACACATCTTCCCAGGATTGTTCTTTTTGCACCATTTACATCCAAACCATTTTGGTTTCTCGGAAACTGAAACATGTCCTTTGATATCTTATTCATTTCAAACCAAAGTGAGAAATCTAACTATCTATCTATCTATATATATATCTATATACCTAGGCTGCTGAATAGGTAAATGAATGAAGAGCGACATGTTTATAGCCTGTCCCTTCAGCTGAAAGTAACAATTTCATGATTCTTATTTGGTTTATTACAGATTTGTAGTCGTATCTTTTCGATCACTGCAGGAACCATTGACAGAATATTTTTTTAAATGAGGATAATATACTCGTATTTCATTGCCTGACATACTACTGTTCAGCTGTGCCTTTCCAGTAGGCGGTAGCACAGGAACTGTATTATCGCACTCTGTACTCATTTTACTTTCTCTGCATCGAGCTAAACATTTTTTAGGAACCCTCAAAGGAACCCTCACCTAATTTACCGTTATTACACTCTCCTCGCATACTCGCATGACCTCTAGTAAAGAAGAAAGTTACATGGAGCTGGGAATGAAAATGAGTAAGTCCTTTTGAGGCAGGGGGTACCTTGCTCTATGGTGATATCATTAAAGTTATGCTGGAAAGTGTTACCCTGTGAAAGATTACATTAAGTTAATTTTATTTTTCTTGATATACTAATGAAAACTAGACTATAGTTTTGTGATGCTGTTTTTAATTTCAGGTAGCTCATGACTCTAACCTCTCCCCCACTAGTGTGGATATCAGGTAATGTCTATTTTCTTTAGCAAAAACAGAAATCCTTACGTACAAGAATAACAGTAATTGAGGGATAATTCGTATGGAAGAACCCGTTTGTTGTCAGTTTTACGAAATAAAAGTGAAGCTATTTTCTGAGCACTCTGTGTAATCTGCAAGTTGGATCGATTCTGCTTGATGCATATATTGAAATTAAGCATCGGCCTTTAGTCAGACAGTGCACTTTGAGATGAACAGAGAATATTCCCTGTATCCTTAGAGTAGCACACAGACGGAATGTTTTGGAGAAAAGATAGTTCTTCAGTGCACGAGGAGTTCCAGTGGGAATTATGCTGTGTTGCGATATACAGTAGGTCCACCAAAGGTTAATGTTTCTCCCCTCGGAAAACCCAAGTCTCCTCCATATATTTTTTAGCGCTTTTGCACACTTCCAACAACTGACAATAAAGAAGACACTTCATTCTCTCATCAGGTTTTCAGGTGAATTTTTGTGTTGTCGATGAACTCCAAGACGTCAGCACCCTCATGGTCGTGCTCAGTTTCCGCCTGGACACGATGGATTAATGCGTTGGTGCTGTGTCGTGTGACTGGTCTTCGCGTTGAGTCTCATCAGTGTAAACAAACTTCAGTCATTTCCATTGGCGCCCGTATTCTTTCATGTTTCCTCTTCCAGTTTCCATAAGTGGATCATAGTACATCTTTACCACAGCAGTCAGTCAGTCAGTCACATGTTCGTGTAAACAAAGTAGTAGTTCACACAAGCCAGACCCATATCAGAGCCATACTTAGTCGTCAAAACACGCACACTCAAATGAGCATTCAGTTCAGCCCAGTTCGTACAGTAGATGACCGAAGCCATGGGTCAGTTTTGAACAATGAACAGCTGTGTTGAACATGTAGTGTTGAACTGGCCGGGTCATTGTTTAACACTGCTCCTGTAACTCACTAAGGCGATAAAATCATACGATGGCGAGAAGAGAATACTAGAGTTGCTTCAACAGTGAGAGGGTGAGGGGTTGCAGTATTAATTTTTTCTGGTTCCTTTGTCTCGCTCTCATCTGGATCAAATCGCTTAGTATTCTCTGGAACGAAATACTAGAGCTGTTCCAACCATGAAGGCGGTTATAGCAGTATATTGAAGTCGGGAAGTAGGTCAGGTCTGGGAAGCCTTTATTTAATGTTAAAAATATTATGGTGAATGATCCTCTTGAAATTATTAACAGCAATTTAAGTGATACAGGAAACACTGGAACCAGATGCTCTTTGACATTAGAGATATGAATGTTTTGTGAATGGCGTTACCAAAGTGTCACTTAATGTAGCTTGGCGTTATTATATTACATTAGCCTATAATACAGAACTAATATACAGCATGAGAGTGGTGCTTGAGCTTTTTAACTCTGGTGATGTGTGACGAAATAAATTATCGATCTTGCAGTGACGCATTTAGATGTTTCGGAAGCTGTAAAAACATCGGTTTCACTACTATTTATCTGTCTTCATATCATCCACTCCTTTATAGTCCCATCATGAGCGTAGGGACCCGAGGCTGGGCTAGTTCTTCCACACTGTTAGAGCAAGAGTAACCAGTTCACAACCCTTCATTGGTATTATGTGAGCAGTGCACCCCAACCACCCCTCGATTGTAATTCCTCATGGGTAACGTCCATCGGAGCACCGTAACCTGCTGGACCACAGGGCTTCCATTTGGTAGTGTTATTACCAGAGAGCATAGTAAATAGTTTCCTTGACTGTAAGAAAGCATTAGGTTTGTCCCTAATTGTGCAGTCACGTGAAGGGAACATTTCATCAGATGAGTGGATGGTAGCCACCGCCGTCAAGCATACCACAATAAACTAATACCATTTTATTAGACTTTAACTGTTTTTAAATCCTGACCACATATTTTAGGTTTGGAGTCAAGTGTTAGCTTGCTGCATCTTGAAACACCCTTAATGTTCAGTACTTATCGACAAACCATGCCTATATTTCAGAGGCTTAATTCATATGCTACATGACAGGGTGCCGATACAAACTGCAGACACGCCCCATCGCACACCTGCCCCTCCTCTACCTCCTATTCTCACCCCTTTCCAGTGCCAGGTCTCTTAACTCGGTCAGAGTGTGTGTGTGTACTGTTAGAGATTATAGAGATTTCCGTGGGACTGCAGTATGGTCTCCACAAAGAATCTCTTGGCATTTAAAGATTTAATTGTTCCCACCCTTCCCCACAAAACTTGCAACATTCATCGGATTCGTGGTTTCACATTTCACGGAAAATTTTATTTGTTTTTTTACCATTGACCCCAGAAAACTTTTAAAGGGCATGAAAAAGAAAAAAAAAGTGAGATGTTAGGATTTTTGCCCAAGGAACATTTGTATCAAGTCTGA
This sequence comes from Coenobita brevimanus, assembly GCF_032717465.1. Lineage (NCBI taxonomy): Eukaryota > Metazoa > Arthropoda > Malacostraca > Decapoda > Coenobitidae > Coenobita > Coenobita brevimanus. The sequence continues at coordinate 49,851,241 of NC_137050.1, forward strand.
AGTGAGCAGGTGAAAACACAAAGGGATGACACCACACAGAAAAGTGTTTGAAAGAAAGAAGAAAGAACAAGTAAGATCCTGTGCAAATACAGCATGGTCTTCATCACAGAGACCATTAGTATAATGATAATAATAACAATAACAATAATAATAATAATAATGATAATAAATATAGTGAAGATGGACTGTTCATTCCTTAATGCATATAGTGACTGAAAATACACACGTTCTTAACGAACAATGCGAGCATCTTCGCGGAGGATCAGCATCTTCACGGAGGATCAGTACGATAACCATACCAAAGGCTCAAGAGTCGAGCCACACTACCAAGTCTTGCTGAAACAGGAGAGAGACTTTGGCACAGCGGAATAGACTTCTAATCTTTACCACATTGAAGGGCAGTTTCTACGGGGCGTCTTTGCACAAAATTTGATAGAGAAAACCCACCTTCATGACGCCACCATCGATTAGAGGCACAAGTCGGGCGCGATTCATTATATATTGAAGTTAGCACCAGGTCAAGGTATCAGACACTGCACCAGATGTGGATGGGAGTAACTGTATGGATATGTGTGTGTGTGTGTGTGTGTGTGTGTGTGTGTGTGTGTGTGTGTGTGTGTGTGCTGTGTTCTGTGTTCTGCATGCGTGCTTGTGCATGTACGTGTGCGTCTGCGTGAGTGAGAGTAAGTGTGTGGAAATGAGTTAGCGAGTGGCATGGGTAAGCATGTTTGAATGAGTGAGATCGTGGGTGTGAGCGTGCGTTTGGGCTGGCACAAGGAGGCTGTTAATTTTAGTTATGTCGAATCTCTCCTTGTACCTGCACACTGTATACGCAAAGGGAGACTGATGGGCGGTTTGATAGGGTGAGGGATTGGGTTGGAGGGGTGGGAGGAAAGGGACGTATGTGAGAGCAGAGGAAAGGGAGGCATAGAGAAGGGGAAAGCGAGGAAGGAGGAGAAGGGGAAAAGGAAACATAGGAGATATGGAAAAGGGGGCATGGAGAAAGGGAAAAGAAGGCATGGAGGAGAAGGAGAAAGGGTGGTGTGGACTGGTTGGGGCTGGAACACAATGACAGAAATAGGACTGGCCATGAGGAGTAGTTGAGAGGGAAAGGAGTAGAGTGAAAAGGAAGACGAAATTAAGGGACATAATTTTATACCTATTGAGTGTAGGAGGGTCGCTACAACAGACAGGATTTTTGTTCATATGGATAATGTGTTGCGAGAACTAGAACAGCCAAGCAGTTGGTTACCGGACCCCCGGAGATTTTCGTCCCCATAAGGCGTGAAATAATCACTTTATTAATATAGCTTGTCATTCACAAAGACTACAAAAGTTTTCATAAATCACAGTTTAAGGATCATTTTGAAAATAACACAATCTGTATCACTATGGCTTAAGTAGATAATTATTATAAGACTTAAAAGGTTTATGAAAATTGATTAATCAAAAGAAAAAATGACCGGTAATAGTTACATTGTGAAACTGACATCTAGCCTACATTAAAATTCTTAAAGTATTTACAAAATAACTTAAAATCTTGAAGAATGTGACAAATATCTCCGAGGATCATGTACGGGGGTTCCTAAGAAGGCTTCTGTTACAGTCCTCGAATCTGTAGAGTGGCTGGAAAGGGTTAATCTTCAATCGAATTCTTCAGTAAATCAGTAACTCATTGGCGTTTCTAGGCTGGACTTTCAGAACCACGGCAGTACATCATCCCAGTCAATAGTAATATATATATATATATTAGAGGGTTCCATCATTCGTCTATTTGTGTATTCGCTAAAGCATTGGCCATGACTAAAACGGCGACTTCACCTCTAACCAGTGGCCTATCAGTCATGACCAACGAGTGTACCAACATCTTAATGGATGCTAGATGAAAGAGAAAATGATAATACCGAAACTTCATGAATCTTCGAGACCTCCCGCATAAGATTCCTTCAATATGAATACTGCCGTTAACTTTGAACCACAGTTTTGCTTTTCCTTACTCTTCCTTTACTTGAACAACCTTGTAGCTAGCGTTATATTGTGCGTGCTCTGTACATTGGTAACTTGTGGTTTGATATTATTTTTCTTTACGAGTTTATCTACAAGTGATATTAGTTTACAGACATGTACGTATGTTAAATGTTGTCAATTTGCTTCCTATATATTTTAATTCTTTTACATAGGTGTGTATCTCCGGGTTTCAGTGTAGTCCTGAAGATGCGTCTCTGAAGGTATAACGTGGGTAAATAAAATGAAGAAATTTAATAAAGTTCTATATAAGCATGAACCTCAAGTTGATGTACTTTTATGGATGATTTATAACCTAAGGAAAATCTGTATTTGTCTCTATTCACTGCTTTGTCGTGTTTAAATATATCCACACACACACACACACACACACACACACACACACACACACACACACACACACACACACACACACACACACACACACACACACACACACACACCTCTCTCTCTCTCTCTCTCTCTCTCTCTCTCTCTCTCTCTCTCTCACTGCATGTGTGTGTGTGTGAGAGAGAGAGAGTCAAAATGTGGAAAAGAAACAGAGAGGCAGAGGGGAGCAGGCGAGTTGGATGACAAAGCAGAATGAGTGGTGGGCATGAGACGTGAAGAAGAAAGGGAGAGGAAGAAATATGGAAGGTATGAGAGGAGAGCAGGAGAGTGTGGCCGAGGGATAAGGAAAAAATAGGAGAAAGAGAGGCGGAAAATACGAGGAAAAAAATACGCTGAGAAGGATGAGGGTAATAATAAGGTGAGAGAGAGAAGAAAAATAGTGGTGGAGTGAGTAGAATTTATGAGAGGAGGAAATTAAAGAATGCCAGGCTGATGTCTTTGTAAGGAGAAGAAGGATAGGGGACGAAAAATCAAGGAGAAAAAATCTAAAGAAGGATGAGCTTATTAGATGCCCAGGAGTGAAAGGAGAAAAGAGCAAATGTGAAAAAAAAAAGAGAAAATCGTATGAGCATATTAGCTTAGAAGAAAATAATGAAAAGGGAAGGAAAGACGTAAGAAGAATAGTCGAGGGAGCTAAGAATATAGAAGCAGATTATTAAAATATTCCAGTAATACCGAGAAAACACTAATAAATATTTAAGCATCAAGTTCGTGTTTATTATGGGTCATAGCGTGAAAAGGAAGGCAAGAAAAGAGGTGAAATTACTGTGAGTTTCATTTCATAGGTATTCAGATTGTCAGAGGTGCAAATTTTATAATCGAGATATTCCTTCATAGCATCTAAGCTGAGTTCAGTAGTTTTCTTTATATATCTGAGCAAAATATTTGGCAGCGAGAGCCGAGGTGAGGTTAAACGCCTTATTATTTTGTCTTTCGTGTTATGCAGTTTCGTTAAGTAAATGATATCGTTTAAAAATACATCATCAGTTTTTTATCCCTTCAGCCTGAGGAAGTATGTATTTATTATTATTATTATTATTATTATTAATTCTACTACTACTTACTACTACTACCACTACTACCACTACTACTACTACTACTATAATTATTATTATTATTATTATTATTATTATTATTGTTTATCGTTTCTGACGCTGTCCACTATATACTAATTTTTAGATATTAGTAAAACAACCCAGTAGCGAAGGGGTTAATAAATTTTGTATCTGGCTTCTACAGTTCAAAAATTTTTTCCAAATCTAAAATAAGGTATCTGAATGCAGTAAGCGTAAAACATGTGCCATCGCAGTGCAGTAGTCAAAAGGTTAAAGGTGAATTGAGGAAAATGTTCAACCCTTCCCTAGTTGAAGCGAGAATATTCAGCCTCTTCCCTTAAAAGCAGGAAATGCAACCCTTGTGTGTATACTGGCGAAATATATAAAATACATACCGGTAAACCATATTCGTCAATGTATATTTATCTATCTATCCACCTCTGTATCTGTATCTATTTACCGTATATATAATGGCGAGAGAGAGAGAGAGAGAGAGAGAGAGAGAGAAGGCCCAGGCATTATCATTTTAGGACAATGGTATCAAACAAACGCTGAAAGTGCAAGGAGTGCCTTTGTTGAAATCACATTGTTATGGAGAGCATATCTTCTCTTTACGTATCCTACAAAGAATGGTACAGTATATTTATCAGTGTGCTTATGGTTCAGATGCATGGAGTCTAATAAAATACGGAAAGAAGCAGAATTTAAGATTTGTCAGGAACGAATTCATTGTGGTAGGAGCAGAGTTACTTGAATAGGAGAACAGATTATTGCAAAAATCGGATTTAGAAGTTAAACAACCAAGAAAGAAAAAGTAATGGAGTGAGAGAGAAATGTAAGCACATATCCAGACCTAGGGATCAAATTCGCAAGAAATCGGAGAAGGTTATGCATTTATTGTGTGTGTGTGTGTGTGTGTGTGTGTGTGTGTGTGTGTGTGTGTGTGTGTGTGTGCATTCTAAAACCAGTATCCGCGTGATAAATATATAAATTCGCCACCATAAATAATTAACGCGCCGCTGCACTCTTACATTTTACAGCACCTCATAACTTTTCTTTTGTCTTCTCAGGCTAATATTTTTCAAGGACAACAATAAACCCCCTGCAAGTATCAGCACTGGCTTTATTATGGTAAAAACTTCATGACGTGGTTTGTGAGGTAGTTGGCGGGGGCAGGAGGGAAGAAGGGGAGAAGAGGAAAGAGGGAGTTTAATTCTACCAATGCCTGATATTTCAAAAGACAATAAACGGAACACAGTGAGGGAGGACTTGGATGCCAGAGAGTGAGTGGATATAGGAACAATTCCTTCACGTCCAGATGACCCCTATAAGCTGGAGAAAGTTATTGTGCTGCGATATCAGTTGGAATTGTCTAGTTGTATTTTTTTATCTTCTTATATTCATTGCTTTTTTTTGTTGCCCATACGAAGCAGAGGTGCCCTGGGTTTGGTGCTCAGTCCCAACATTTAAGACAGGGGTTACCAGTCGCTCTGCCCTTAGTGGTATTATGTGAAAAAATAACCACTCCTCAGTTCCAAACCCTAATTTTCACATCTTTATGGAGCGCCGTAACCTAGTTCATATTAATGCTTAGGTTTTAAGAGAATAGTATATAGGAATTATACTGAATATTTTAATTAATCACAGGGACGCTATAGTTTGATTATTTTCAGCTGACAAATATCTGTAGCCTCGTTCAGCCTACTTGATGACCAGGTGTAATCAGACTGTAGGGTTGATTTGACTAATAACCAAGGAGACTCACTCGTACCTCATAACTAAGGGTCATTAATTTTCATGTAACCACGACCCCAAGTTGTAAGAGTACGCCAGTTCCGTCGGATGAAAGCAAGCATATTATAGTAACCACTTAAAAAATATAAGCTCAGTAATTAGTATTTATAAATCGGCATCGTAATGAAAAAATAAATGAAAAATATGAGGAAGGAAGAAGGACCAGACGAAGGAATATATGAGAGAGAGAGAGACAGACAGACAGCGACCGGGAGACAGACAGAGACTGAGAGATTAACGAAGAAAGGAACACGTGCATGCCTAAGGAATACCACTTAAGATGAAAGGAGAGAGCGCGGGAATAAATGATGGGAGACGGGGAAAAAAGAGGAGTAGGAAGGACAGGAAAGAGGGGAATGCGAGGAAAGAGTGGAGGGGAAATGGAGGTAGAAAATGCAGTGTGAAAAGAGGGGAGGGAGAGAGAGAGAGAGAATCCGTTCACTGCGGAGCGGAAAATGAGAGAAGAAACTTAGAGAGGAAGATGGGATGAAGAAAGAGGGAATAAAGAGGCTTGGAAGAGGCTTAAGATGAAGGACAGATGAGGGGAGTGAGAACAAGGAAGGAGCAAGAGGGAAGAATGACGAGGAAAAGTAAAGAAGGACTGACGAGGCGAGAAAGACACGAAGAAACGATGAATAAGACAAGTGAATGGTAAGCAGATATGAGGAATTATTAGGAGAGAGAGAGAGAGAGAGAGAGAGAGAGAGAGAGAGAGAGAGAGAGAGAGAGAGAGAGAGGCGGGGAAAGGAAAAGAGGTTAGAGAGAGGAAAGACAGACCAGAGAAATTGGAGATAAAATGAGAAGTAAAGAGGAAGCGAAATCAGAGGAACAGAATGTGTGAGAAGAGAGTGACGAAAGGGACGAAAGGAGAAGAAAGGCGAGAGGATCAAGAAACAGGGGAAGCAGGAGGGAAAAGCTTATTGTAAAGATTAGAGAACGAAGACGGATCGAGAAGAGAAAATATGATGTGATGATAACAGGGGAAGAGGTGGGAGGAAGGGAAAACTTGGGTGGATTTTAGACTCGAGAACCAAAAAGAAAGAAAGAGAGAAAGAAAGAAAGAAAGGTGAGAAAGGAGACGGATGGAATGTGAGAAAATCAATAAGAAAAAAAGGCAAAAAAACGAAGAACGACAAATATTAGAGATTTTGTGCGAAAAACGAAAAGAATAATAAAAAGGGGGAAGAAAGCGAGAGAAGAGAGGAATGGAAGGAGAGGGAAGGTATAAGCTGATTTAAGAGGTCATGGAGAGAGAGAGAGAGAGAGAGAGAATATTACGACGGGGAGAAGGACTAGAGGAGGAAGAGAAAATGTTATTAGGAGAAGGACAATGAGGGGAAGCGACGTAAGCAGAAAAGAAGGGAGGGAAGAGAAGAATAAAATAGGAGAGAGAGAGAGAGAGAGAGAGAGAGAGAGAGAGAGAGAGAGAAGGACAGAAGATGGAGAGAAAAGGAGGAACAGTATTGAAAAAAAAAAAAAAGAGTGGAAAGGAGGCGGAGAAGGGGGATTGAAGAGGCAAAGCGAGAAATGGGAACCGAAAAAAAATAAAAGTAAGAAATGGGAGAAAAGATCAGTTAATAATAAAATACCAGAAAGAGGAGAGGAATGGAAGAAATTATAGAAGAGGAGAGCAGAGGAGGAAGAGGAGAGGGGAAAAGGGAGGAGGAGGAGGAGGAGGAGAGTGAGAGGAGACAGGAGGTGCGAGGCAGGAAAAGAAAAGAAAGGAGGATGACTGAGAGGGAGGAGAGGAGAGAGGAGAAGAGAAGAGATTAGACAAAGGAAGAGGAGAAGACAAGGGCGAGGAAAGACAGGAGGGAAAAGAAAAGAGAAGATGAGAGGGAGGGATACTGAAAAGAAAGAAATGAGAGCGGGCGAAGAAGGAAATAAGAGAAGAGCGAATTATACATGAGAGAGGATTGGAGAGAAAAGGAAAGGATAAGAGGAGAGGGGGACGGGGGATTTAAATAAGAGGAGAGAAGGGAGTGTAAGAAAGAAGAGAGAAGGAAGTGGCGGAACAGAGAGGAAAGAGGAGGAAATAGTGAGTAAAGTGAAGTAAAAACATAAAGGACACAGTGGAGAGACGACGAGGGGAGAGAGAAAAGGAGGAAGTAGGTAGAGAAGAGAGAAGAGAACAGAACAGAAGAAAGGCTGGTGAAAGGAAGAACGAAAGAGGGGGGAAATAATGAAGGAAAAGGAGGAAGAAGACCAAAGCAGATAATATAAGAATGGCGGAGGAAAGAGGAATAAAGAGGAGAGGAGGGTAAGGAACTGAGAGAGGAAATAAATGGAGACACGGAGAAAAGGGGAGAAGGGAGTAGGGAGAGAGAGGAGACTGGGAAGGAAAGAGGGAGAGGGGAAGGAGGGAAAAAAGAAGAGAAGCAGAGAGAAAAGAGGTAAGAGGAGGAAAGGAGAGGAGGGGAGAAGGAAATAAGAAGAGAGAAGACAGGAAACTGAAAAGGAGAGACGAAAGAACGAGAGGAGAAAAATAAAGAAGAGACGTGGAGAGAAAGGAAAAGGAATCAGCGATAATGGAGATAGGAGACTGAAAAGGCGAGGAAAGAACAGGAGGAGAGAAGAAAGAACAAGCGGAGAGATGAGGGGAGGAAAGGAGAGGAGGGGAGAAGGAATCCGCGAGAGAGGAGGTTGGAAACTGGAAAAAGAACGAACAGGAGAGAAGAGAAGAAAGCATAGGATGAGAGAAGACTTCGGCCCTCTCGTCTCAGTGGTTCTGTCAGATACATCAGGCTGCACCTCACCCTCAACATGCCAATTCCGCCCACATTTTTTACCCATCTCCACTTCCCCTACCAATTCCCTTCTTTATTCCTCTTTTCTCAGTATCTTTTTCACTTTCCTTACCCACTGTCTTCTATATCTCTCCCTTGCCTAGAATTGATATTTTGCATATCTTCCAGTTTCCTTACCAAATTTTCCTGCATTTCCTTCTTGCCATGAACGTTTGATTTTTAGCACTTTTCTTACCAATTTTCTTCTTCCTTTCCATTGTCGTTATTTCTTCTTTCACCTTCCATGCATATTGAACTTGGATATATATTCCCCTTACTTTATTAACGTTTCCTTCATATCCTTTACCCAGTTCCTATTTTCTTTTTCTGCCCCAAATATTTCCTCCACGTCTTTCGTTTATTGTCCTTTTATCGGTTTTCATTATAAACGTTCTATTATTTTTTATTTTTCCTAAACCCATTACCTATATTCCCCGATTCTCTGAATTATATCCTTTAATCCCTCGTGCATTATCTTCGTTGGGTTGTTTGCAATTTGTGACTGAGAATGTTTTTACTTCATTTTTCCGCTCACGTCTCTTCACCTCATTCACTTTTTTTTTTTTTTTTTTAATATTTACCTGGTTAAGATATTTTACTCCTCCTTTTTGCAGTTTTATCCTTACGTTTTTCTTGTATTTTCACCAATACTTCTAGCTTATTACCTTCTCATCCTTTTTTTTTTTTTTTTTTTTTTATCTTCATTGCGTTGATTATTACTTAGTCTTTCATTTACCACAGCATTTAACTTTAGGTAAATTTCAAACTGGAGAGGTTAGAGGCAGCCTTCCTTAACGCCTTTATTATATGGAAGGCTCTTTAAGCGGAGTAAAATAGTCTGGTAGTGGTAAGGATCATAATCATCATCATCATCATCATCATCCGGACCTCCTTTCCAACTCTAGGGCAAGGTAAGGAGTAGCAATGTCCAGACAGCCCAAATTTGCCCAGTTCGATGGGCCATGATTCCATTTCCTCATCATTCAAGCCCCCGGAATCCTGGCTCTATTTGATACGCCAAAAACATTCACCACGTTTTGTAGCTTCACATAAACGTATTCGGTAGAGTCAATCCGGACGCTGCCATGTTAAAATGGGGTGCCAAATCCCTGATCATACACTTCTCACAACATTCATCCAGCCAGCTCGATCTCCTATCATTGGCAAGGATAAAGTATAAAAAAGATAAAACCGAATTGAGGGGATTAAACATTTTTTTTTTGTTTACCCGATTTACCGTACACACACACACACACACACACACACACACACACACACACACACACACACACACACACACACACACACACACACACACACACACACACACACACACACACACACACACACACACACACACACACACACACACACACACACACACACACACACACACACACACACACCTTGCTTACCCTCATTTTTACTGAGAAACTAAAATCCTCCCTCTTAGAATATCTCTTAATGAGAGAGAGAGAGCTCTACGCGGCAGTCTGTACCAACACACAGCACCCCACGCATTATAACAGCCACACAACACCACTACACACACTAGAGGATCACCAGAATCATTCCCAGACTCTTTTTCAACAATATCCTACCTCCAGACATTCCAGTACTAGCACTGACGAAACTTATACATGCTTCACACACAGGGCAATAAACCACTTCGATCAGAACACTATGCTACAAGTCCCCTTTCTGACGTCCATTCGTTCGAGGTATCCTGGAGTTGAGCTGATTTTCTTCACCTACCTAGGCTTAGATCAGGACACCACCCAGTACTAGTTTATCAGATTAGATTTGGGTTGGGTAGATTCACGTACTAAATCTACTCCACTTGTAGATTTGACCCTCACAACGTAATATATATAATGGGGCACAGTACAACATGCGCTATGTTAAGACTCCCACACCACGTCAGAAGTGTGGGGAACCTATGGGACAACCCCACAAGGGAGGTTGCTTGTCTGTGGTCGACTGGTCTGCTTGGCTAGGCGGACCAAGGTTAAGCAACAACGACAATGCTTTCTCCAGTTATCATCTATGCTTTTTTTTTTTTATCACTTCGCTTTGTCCGTCTCTGTCGTTGTTTCCCAGGTCTTCTCTGTTCGCGTTCATATCAGCTTCTCATTATTGTGTTTTCCCCAATTAGCTCATTTCATTGTCTCGATATAACTTGATTCTTTTCCGCCGTCTTCTCTTCCTCCTCCCTGTGGTGTTGGAGTGGCACCAATATAACCAAGCGGCTCCACTTCCTGGTGCTACAGACGTCTTATTTCCGTCGTCAGCAGTCCACCTTGTCCACTTTTTTCAGTGAATTTGCAGAAACAACAATAATTCCTGTCGAACCCATTTTGACGCGCTGTATATGTGTGGAATGAACTTCATTTACATTTTTTCTGAAGAATATTTAACTCCTTAAACCAAAAGGCTTCTCTCTTAGGTTATTTTTGCTACATCTAAAGAGTTATTTTAAATTTGTTAGTGGAAAGGTTGAGGAAAATTTGTTCAGCGTCTCCAGTGTGAAAATTTTTATCGTGATGTGAATAAAATCGTCAGGAGAGAGTACAAATATGAAAAAATATTATCGAAAGGAGGAGGAGTATCTGTCAAAGAAAAGATTGATGAAATAACCCTTCCATATTGAAAAACCTATGCAAGTGTGAAGAAATTATCAGGATGTAGCATGGATAAGACAGACTTTATTTCGGAAACGAGAAAGGGTTGATGAGGGTATATATAACTCCCAAAATTCCATCCAAATGTAAACCTCCACCCCCAAAAAAAGTTTATTGGCAGCAAGAAGAAAATACTGCACACGACATTGGATCTGAGAAATTATGTTACCGAAAGGCAGGCAAAATCTTCAACTAAATGGCTTGGAGAATTTGACTTTCCCGTGATATAGTCCCAAATCCTTAGGACCATAAGCGTTTTCATTCATTTTCTCCCGTATTCCATCTGATGCCTGACTTTTATTTTTTATTCAGCTGATGAGTCATAGGAGCCTGAGAGAGTTAATACCCGTACCATAAACCCTGCCGTGGTCAGGACAACACTGGTATTACAGAGTTAACACCAGAGGATTTTGTTTTTGCTCAGAATGGTTACAAGGAGCCTGAGAGTGTTAATTATTTTACTATACAGACTTGTGGAATATTTTGTAAGGAGGTCGTGTACTCTTTACATCCCAGGTAATTAATTAATATCTTGACTCTCGTGACGTATCTTATTTTTATCCAGTTCTTTATTTTTGTATGTTAATGATTCCAGAAAATTTATTCAGTTTGAGTAGATTTCTTGCAGTGAGGGGATTATTGACGGATTTAGCTAACAACTCCAATTTGAAAAGTCAATCATAGGGCAAACATAATCGTCTGGAAATTTAATGTAATGTGTGATCGTAGTGAAGGGATTAACCACCGTTTTCTTATGTTCAGTTTCGTCACGTACATGCGAACAACAACCCGAAAGAAAAAAATAATACTAATACACCATCTGAGTAAGGGATTCTGAAGATACTTGGTTGCGTGTTTCTGAAGGACCATAACCAATTGAAAGAAAAAAAAAAAAACTTTCAGAACAGCTAATTGTGATCACAAAGTTTTCTCTTCTTGCAATTGTTCACTACGATATTAACTCTGATTTTAAATTGAATGGTAGATGTATGAATGTGTATAAAGGTAGAAACGAGGAAGTACAAACAGCATAAAAAGTTACGGAAGCTCCCGAACATGTCCTCCTTTGGGATTTTCTTTTTTTAATATGGCTGATTAATATCGACTTTGTATATTATTTTCCCAGAGTATAGCGATATTGCAATAATTTAAATAACACAACGGAATACACTAAGGTACAGTACCCAAATAGCTGTGAGAAATTGCTTAAGGACTAGAAAGAAAAGCCAAACAGCAACAAACTTAATAAAACTTTCGAGATTGCTTGTTACAGAGAAGACCATGACTATGATATCTAATTATATGAGAAGATAAGGATAGCAGAGCAAGAGGGCTTAGAAAGAGGTATTAGACAACCTTCTTGTAAGACGAGAATACGATAGACAGATTCAAGAATATATATACTGATTTCCAGACTGTTCACACATCCACGCACGTATCCAGCACTCCACGCCACATCAACCTAGATTTCCTAAATGATTGAAGTCTGGCCATTGACAGAGACCAAACAGATGAATGCAGTCTCTTAATGGATGCCCTGAATGGCGCTCCTAAATTCGCACAGCAGATTTATGGATGTTGCGCTGCTTTCACTCCTAAGTGCAGGTGGCGGTGAGTGACAGGGATGGTGATAGAACTGAGTTTTCCGACGGACGCTGTGTGTGTGTGTGTGTGTGTGTGTGTGTGTGTGTGTGTGTGTGTGTGTGTGTGTGTGTGTGTGTGTGTGTGTGTGTTTCTCGATTCTCCCCCCCCCATACACACACGGTCATTCTGGGGGTGTGTTGCTTACTAGAGAGACATTATGAAATTTAATGAACTCTTCCTCCCCTTCTCTAGCTCTCAGCAGATGTCCATGATAATTTTTCTCTCTCTCTCTCTCTCTCTCTCTCTCTCTCTCTCTCTCTCTCTCTCTCTCTCTCGATATGATATGTTTGAATAATTCTTCTTGAGCATAAGGTAATTTTATAAGGAATAAGAATTTACTGATGAGATTTCCAGTGAGAAGTACAGAATTTCAGAACTTCACTTAACGAAGAAATGAAAATTAGAATATAAATAGATATCATTTGTTTATACGTCTAATTACCTCTCTCATGATCGGAACAACTCTATTTTGCCCCAGATAATGCAGTACGATATTATTCAGTTCAAAGTATGTTGTAGAATCCTAACAGTCTATGGTCCATATTCTCGTCGATAAAGGAAGCTCCCTAACACCTTTTCCTTAGCGATTTATTTTGCTTTTTACACCTAACAGTCCTCTTCCAGGTTATGTTAATTCTTCTAATACCACCTCACTTTACATACATATCGTGCAAAAAGGTATTAACTAGCCATATCTAAAAGTAAATCGCTAAGGAAGAGGTGCTAGGGAGTCTCATGCGACGAGAATACGGGCCAGAAAGTCTAAGTACAATCACCATTGACCACTTCATAGTCGGGAAAACCTTATTGTTCTGTTTCAGCCGGACGCTCTTACCATCTAAAGGTTTGTCATTGAAGCCTGAGAGAGTTATCCCCTTCACCGTCCAAAGAATTGACTGTTTTATTCCCGTTACTTCTATACGAGTTTTTATTTTCAGTTTAGAGTGTATCCTGTGAGCTTGAGAATTAATAACCAGCAGATTTGTATGTAGGTCACTTTATTTTCTTTCCCCACATGGTTGGATATTTGTGAAGGTTAAGAAGCAGTTTCCCAGAATCTGTAATCCAGTTCTGTACCAGGAAACAACACTGCTTCTTCCCACATACCACGCCGAGCTCCTGGTTTGATATGTTTTATACGCTTCCGAACGTAACACTGACTCATTTCAGTATTTTTCAAAACGCGAACATACTAATGAGCACAAAAATATTTACCAAATATTGAGTACTAGTTGCCTAATTATTTCCCCTAAATGTGGAGTGATATTATTGTTTGGAACCTTTTTTTTTTTTTTTTTTTTTTACTATCAACTCTTGGTGGAATCTTGAAAGCAGTTTCCCAGACTCAACAAGAGCAATCCGAGATTGCAAACCTCGGCTAAGGTGGAGATTTTATCTTGTAATTTTTGTGCAAGCATTGTAGGCATTGTTTATCGAGTTAGAAGCAAAAAATGTTGAAATTGCCACTATCCCACGATGATAATCCTTTTAAAAAAATTCCTGGATCCAGAAGATGATCCGGATCACCACCAAAATCTAATAGATTGTTCTTTGGGCCATACCCTACTCTTCCAAATAATTTCAGCAAAGTCTGTTCATAACTTTTTGAGTATTCCTGCTAACAGACAAACAAACCAACGTGGGCAAAAACATAACCTCCTTGGCGGAAGTAATAATCCATTTCTGCACCACCAGGCATCATCTCTTCTTCCCGCACACCAGAATACCTGCATGGCGCCCCTGTTCCGCTTTGTTATCCTCGATAATGGGGTTTCATTTACTCGGGACTTATCTTGGAAAGATCATATTACATTTTTTGTAAAATCTGCTTCCAAGAGATTGGGTGTGCTAAGCCGACTCCGCTCTTTCTTTACCCCTGCACAATTGTTGACTCTATACAGGGGTTTTATCCGCCCCTGTGTGGAGTACAACTCTCCTGAGTGGGGAGGCTCCCCACATACAGCTCTTCTCAATAGGGTGGAGTCAAAGGCTTTTCGTCTCATTAACTCTCCTCCTCTTACTGACTCCCTTCAACCTCTGTCTCTTCGCCGCATTGTTGCATCTTTATCTCTTTTCTATCGCTACTTTAATGGTCACTACTCCTCAGAACTGTCTGCTTGCATTCCTCCACCTCTACAACGGGCGCGTAGCACCCGTCTGGCAGCAAACTCTCATCCCTTTTCTGTCCAACTCTCTAATGCAAGAGTTAACCGTTACTCCCAGTCTTTCATTTATGCAACAGGTCAGCTCTGGAACTGTCTCCCTCTGTCTGTATTTCCTGCTGCCTATGATCTCCAGTCTTTCAAACGCAGTGTGTCCAGGCATCTCAAAATGATCGGATCTTGAATTTGGCTCTCTATTGTATTTTGTTTTTCTCTTGGAGGGAACTGTTACCGCGGGCTCATGGCCTTTGGTTCCTTCTTCCTCGCATTAAAAAAAAAAAAAAAAAAAAAAAAAGTTGCTGACATAAATATTGATCCACTTTCTTCGATAAATAACGAAAAAATTAGCAGTATCTTCCGAAACACAGTGATGCGGTCTTCGAAACTAATTAGACTTTTCAGAATTTTGTGTTAGAGTTCCATAACTGTTCGGCAGAATTTACTAAAATGTGGAGTAATATTAATGTGTACAACTCCACCTCATTGATAGCTAGTATAATAACATTACCCAGAAGTTTTAATCCTTCATTTATTATATTCCCGCAAACTCTATGGGATTTTATGGACATTGCAAGAAGCTTTTGGATGTGGAAGGGTCAGATATTGCCTATATTAATCCCTTGACTCCAAGAGATTTCCCTAAGCTGACTGAAACGTCTGGTCATGGAAAGAATAATGAAAAAATGCGTCTCCGGTGTGAAGGGGTTGATGAAGTGATGGTGAGCTTGAAACAGTGAGTGTAATGGTGAAATATGAATCAGTTCTTATATGGAACAGTGGTGGGTCTTTGCTTCCGTTCATCCACCTTGACTTGGCAGTACCCATCCTTTATCAGCCAGTTTCACATAGCTCAATATCAGAATGACAGTATTTCAGCTCGACATCCTTTCAATACAACTCCTTCGTGATTAGCACCACATTCTAGGGTTAATCTCTTATTACAACGAAGCACCGACGTTGGAGAGAATGCAGCTTTAGGTCAAGTTAAAGTACATATTATGCATCTCATTCAGGAATAGCATGAAATTATAGGGGACTTGTAATCCTTGACTCTTAGTATTTCCTTTACCTGAGAAAAAACCATCAGATGCAAAGAATGGGTTCCCTGAGAGTGTTTTTGAAGATTCTGTTCGCTAGGCTTTCTCGGTTGAACAAATTCTTCAGGTGTTAGCTTGAATAAAATACCCAAATGTATTAATCGATCAGAGAGGTTTAATGAAAGTATTGATGGGGCTGATGGAGATGAAATGAGAAAAATAATGCTGGGTTCAAATTCTGAGCTTTTCCTTACATCAGCGTGGAATTAACCTCTTCCATCCTTGGCAAATTATCTATCATGGTCATGTTACCACCCGTCGATTTTAATTAAGTTTATCGATAATATCTTTAGTAAATAGATTAACTAGAGGCCCTCCCAAGGGGGGAATCACACCAGCCGCGAGCCGATACATACCTAGCGCGGCTCGGAATATGACCTTAACCTTGACTTACTTTCACAAATTTCTAACTCGGAGATTTTCTTCCCTACTACACACCTGTAAAATTTTGTGATGATCTATTTAGTGGTTGCGAAGTTATCGTGGTAACAGACACACAGACCTTGACCTACTTTCACCAATTTCGAACTCGGAGATTTCATCCCTTCTACACACATGTAAAATTTTGTGATAAGAGCGGTTGCGAAGTTATCGTGCTAACAGACAGACAGACACAGGCAACCTGAAAATACTCGTAAAAGACTTTCATCCCTACTACACACCTGTAAAATTTTGTGACGATATCTTGTGCGGTTGCAAGTTATCTTGCTAACAGACACACACACAGACACACAGACAAATTGAAAATAATACCAGCTTCGCTATCGTAGATGGTAATTAGGCTGTATCTAACCCCTTCTGTTCGTAAAGTCCTTCCTGTGCTGAATAAATTACTCTGGGGATAGCAGAAAGTGACTTAAATAACTGTGAAGTCACTGTCCACTGCTGCACCAACAGGTCGTCATTCCCGCCATTACTGTATATTTTCACATTCTCTCCAAACACTACACTGTGGTATTAGGTCAATAACTGTATAATAACCAGCCAGGACGAGCAGTTAGTCGAATCATTTGCCTAATTACTCACATGTAGAGCAATATCCGTTCTGTTAGTATATTTGGCTAATGTACTCAGATTGAAGGACAGATGGGCGGTGTATATGCCTTGTCGGAAGCGAACACTAGGGCTTAAATTAATTATCGACTAAACAGAGGTCATTAAGGGAATTAGGTAAGTCCCAATTATCCCATAGAATGACATGCTACAATCTAATTAACCTCTTCAGTTCCATGACCCACTTTTTATTCATGCTACTTCAAAGCGCTTTTTTTCAATAAGAAGGACCTCTAGTAGGGAAATGGTTAAAAAGGACTATATCTTACCCCTCCAGTTAGAAGTGTCCCTCCTGAGATGTATAAAATCGTCTGAGGGTATCAAAAAGAGCCCCTTTATAAGTGTCAGTGCAAAGGAGGTAACAGTCAGGTTCCTAATTGTCCGGCTGAGTGAACGGGAACAACGGGGAAACAGATAAATCCTAGTGTTAACAGCCCGAAAATGGATCCTAGGTACGTCTCTTCGGAAGCAGGACGAGCTAACCAGTGCACTACAATTCCCTCTCTCCTTTTCTTTTAGTTACTTCATCCTGGCGACTTTTTTTTTTTTTTTTTTTTTTGTAACTGTGTTCTTGCTATATACAAACGATTTTATTTTACTTTATAGAGACTTTTCATGCTGGGGAGGTCATAAATGGCTTTCATTAACTCCTACTGTACAAGAAGTATAACTAAAGGTGAAAAATATCATTGGGAAATACGAAGAATATTATTTAAAACACGTCACAGTTTTGAAGGGGTGAAAGTAGACTAATGCCTATGGAGTCAACAAAGGCTTTAAATAAGCGTGTTTCAGATTTCCCGCCCAGATATCTGGTCAGAGTGAGTGTGTGTAATATCAGATACATCAGTCCAGAATTATTTTCAAAGTCAGGTCCAGAGTAGATGTTAAAATCACACACACACACACACACACACACACACACACACACACACACACACACACACACACACACACACACACACACACACACACACACACACACACACACACACACACACACACACACACACACACACACACACACACACAATGAGGCCATTATGTGAAATACTAATTCTGACTAGATGGACTTTATCCCTGGGTATTCAGTAGTTTCTGAAATCTGACTCTAGACAAACCGAGAATTAGTGAAAAAAAACATTACAAGATAGTACGGGTAATAATTGTAGTACCAGAATTCTGACTAGACGTGAATCATCCACAGGTAATGAGATGTCAGTGTGTGGAATATATATTAAAAAAAAAATCCATACGCTGCTTTCAGAGAACTGACTCAGAATATAATGCGTCAAGTCCAGAAGAGGTAAATATCCAAAGAACAAAATCCCGTAGGAGGACATTATATGGATATTAAAATTCTGACTAGACTTGCATCATCCCCTTGGTAGTGGGTTCCATTGTGTACGATATACCAAAAAAAAAATCATCCTGTAATTTTATGTATGACATGCACTAAATCCGGAAAGGGTGCCAAAATCAGATGAAAAATGTCCGATACGAGGGCATTATGTGGAATATCGAAATTCTGACCACCCGGGCATCATCCGCGGGTAATGGGCTTTCAATGTGTGCAATAAAAATAATCCATCTAGTAGCTCCTGAGACCTGACTCCGGACGCACATAAGCACTCAAGCACAGACGGACGGACGGACATGAGCAGCTTTAAGATTCCCCTTAGGGTTCTTACGACTGAGGCGGGGAATAATAACCACAAAGGAATTATGAACTGAGGAGGGGAGGATCTGTCACTTCCATCTGCCATCTTTGTTAGGATCTGTAGCTATATTGCATCGTATATAAGTTTCTTGAAGAGAAGTGCTGGTTTTATTAATAAGATTTTTTGTCTGTGATTCTGTTGGCAGGTTCCTAAATCCTATTAGAGATGGCCACAAGCAAATTGCCTCCACATCGCTCTGTCCTCTGCCGTTTCGTTGCTCTCCCTGCAGTCCACACACCCCTTCCTCATATATCTCTCCAAACTATCCCTTCATCACATCCTTTGTCTCCCCCTCCTCCTTCGCCCCTCCACCTCTCTTCCATAAACTCTTCTATACAGTCTCTCATTCCCCGTCCCTTCCATATAGCCAGATCATCACAGTGTATTTCTTTAAACATTTTCAATCAGTTCCATATATCAACACCCAGTGTTCCATATGACGCTAAGGAAACACTGGAATGTATTTAGTTCGTGGGCTCTTGTGCGGCTCCAGCCAAGTTTATGTGCTATTGGTTACAAGTCCTAGCACACATATTGGAGCTTCCAGTGCCGTAATTCTCTTGGTAACACTGAAACCATGATTCCAGGAGCACAGTATTCTCCTGCCCTCCTCCCGCTTCCTTGCCCTCCAATACATTTAATATACTCTCTCTCTCTCTCTCTCTCTCTCTCTCTCTCTCTCTCTCTCTCTGTATAGATAGATAGGTAGATATAGATATAGATGCACTATATATAGATACATTCATCTTGCATCCTTACCAGACATTTGCAAGCTTCCATTTGTTGTTGTCTGGCAGTGTCAAAATCTTGAACACACTCAGGAATTCCAAGCATATCTGATGTTCCTAATGTCTGGGTATTGGAAGCTTTCTAGATATTGCGAATAATTGTGAATCTCTTACATGATATGCCTACCGTCCAAGGCGATGAATATCTTTTTCATATACTCGTAACATGAAGCGATGTAGAACTAGTGATAAAGAATGAAGATGCAGTTCGTCTGTACTCGTATGACTTATTGCTGCCACCAGACGCTATTTCGCTATTTCCTGGAACGCTCGTATAATGAATGGGATTTGAAACGACAACATTTCCACTGCAGTACAGTAGGATACTTTTTTTGGTGTGAGCATCTGTAAAGAAGATAGAGAAGAGGTAAGCGAGCAGAGAGAGAGAGAGCACTGTGCATAGTCTACACTATTTAGGAAAAAATTAACAGGTCAGCTTGTTCCCTAGAGAGTCTCCTTTAAAAGCAGGTCTCATGAACTAAAACAGGTTCGTAATTCTGTAAGATATACTCATAAAACAAAAAATCAGAAAATAGCCGTCAGAAGTTTGTCATTGTTGTCTTACCTTCCGAGTTAGCATTCTCTAATGTACATTGTTGGTCAGGACCCCTGGGGGTCACCACCCACTGGGGAGCACCTGTGGATACCACCCTAGCAAATACCTGGTCCATTTGGAGGTTTGCCATCGTGCAGAATTGTCTTCCCATGTAAATAGCATTGTCCAGGATCCCTGATGCAACCGTCAGTTTATGGTAAGTGGCCCCTGGGCCTCTCACCCTGCATATAGCCTGATGCTGATAGAAGTTTATCACTGAAATTTCGTTGTACTTAGGCCGTGCATACAGGCGCTGTCAGGTACACTCAGAGACAGCCTCCGAGGGTTCCACCATTACTACTGTATAACCTTGTCAAAGTGATGATCAGTCACTTTGGAAAGTTTTGTGTCCTCCGAAAAAAAAAAAAAAAAAAGTATGGCCGTGCACTGAGAACAGACATACACAGAAAGATACATTGTATAGATGTGCCCGTGTTTTTTTTTCTTTTTCTGGATGATAAAACTGCTCCACTGTCGACAGAAGTCTAAATTATCTTATTATATCAAGTCCCATGTGTGCATGGTGGTTGATTTTCCGGCCCAAAAACACCAGGCTGTCCCCCTTAAGAATCGTGCCTTCAAAGACATACTACATCCGATTTTTTAATGAATACAGCAGTTTTCCACATCGTAATTTTTTTAAAACTATTTTATTGCTTAAGAAGTCTGCCACCACCTGTTGAAAAGCACGCCATGCTCTCTTTTATCACCACTGATGATCAAATCAAATATCAAATGCAGCAATATGCCATGTCTGGCCCGATAAAAACACCCTTTCATACCTTTACATAACTAAGTCTTGGTAATTTCAGTGGGAAGTACAGAAAGGCATTTTGCGTCTGATCGATAACCTTGGCACGATTCTTCATGAGGCCAGTTTATACCAGTACACGGAAAGGTGGGAAGAAAATATTTGTGAATTGCGGAGAAAGTTGATAGAATCCAGTGACTGCGCAGGTCAAAGCCTCACTGCATAATGAAATCCCTTGTCTCAGCTCACACATTCTCAACGAAAACAACAGAGTTTTGTGTGTCGAAGCTGCAGCCCAAACAAAAAAGGAATGATTTTTAAGTCTGGCCAGATATGCCACTGGTATTTGTCATTATTTTTGTGCTGCAGGAGTTCTTTCATGTCCTCTCTTATGTTTCCTTCGTACTGACAGCTTGGGCTATTGGAATAAAAGCAACGTGTTCCCATTGTGAAGAACTACTACTTTCAGACTTAACGTCGAGAAATCTATAAATAATATCCTTTCTTATGAAGTGTGTGTAATGGTTAGGGTTGTGAATGTCAGCATCTTTTCAATCAACCAGGTTACCTTCCACAGAAACGGATGGTGCTAGATGTGTTTGGTGACTACGGTATACACTTACTTTCGCATCTCAAAGTAGGAGGTTCCATTTCAACAGTCCAGATTATTGCAGTTCCACCAGTCTCTTCAGTTCCAGATCTCTGACAAGATTATTCATTTCGTTCTGCATGATCTTGTGTAGCGAATCCTTGTTGTGAGTGTGAAGCCGCTGTAGTCAAATGCTGTTTCTTGTGTTCCTATTTCATCCTTTTCTTCCCCGTCTTCCCATGAGTCCACTTCATAATGTTCCGGTGGCTCCGGGACAGGCAAATTACCCGCATGAGGCATTGGGCGGATGGCAGAATGTGGGCTGGGATAGTTTGCTGTCTGCGGTTTTTTTGTGACATGACTTCCCAGTGGAGGCGCCATACAAAATTGTCACGTGATTTGATGGGTTCGTCCATATCAGGCAGTGGGCGAAGGGCATCGACTGCACTTTGCCATTGAATCAGGTGGAAAGAAGTGTTTTGCAATATTGGCAACTTTATGCGAAGCCCATTTATTTTTCTTACTTTTTATTGTTTATTTATTTATTTTGTCTCCAGTTGTATACTTAAACTAAAGGTGGTAGCCCTTTTTGATCACGTGTTATTTCGTGATTCTGTGAAGCAAAAGATAATTCGCCACAAATGTATCAGAGTTATCTATTTTACCCACACTGACACTAGGTATATCATCACATAAAGCACAGCAGCAGCAGACAGTTAAGGACGCACGATAGCTGAGGATGAGCAACTGCCGATCCGAATGACCCACTAGCTTCCCGGTATTGCGTCGTCTGGGCGTTAAGTGCCGCACATGAAGTCTGAAATCAATATACACTGTACTTACACGCAACCACCTGCATTTTCAAAACAAGAGCTGGTCACCCGTTTTTAATGTCATGTTCGTATTCAGCGCCTCGAATTATGCAAACAACAGCTTTTTTCATTTTAATAAGTTCTAGTGGTAATTGTTAGAACTACCTTGATATTTCGTCAAGTATGTTACTAGAAGATACGTATAGAAAAATAAGCTTTGGATTATTATGTGTCGATCACGCAAGGCTCATTACAATAGAAATAACTGATTTTTGTTAAGTTCCGATCTTCTCATAGAATAGAACCCGCTATGAATGAGGTTATAATCCAAGTCCTTAACTGTATTGCTGGGCGATAGTATCAAATGTGGAGATAAGAGGGGTAGAGGCTGGTGGTGGTGGTGGTGTTGTGGCGCCCGGGGGCCGGATGCACTAACGCAATTAAGGTCCCGTAACTCGCTACGGGCGGGGGAAAAGGGAGCGGCTTCGGATGTTGGCATGTACTAAACACTTTCGGAGACCTTACGGGAGCCGGAGTTACGATCGCCGCTAAGGGTGGGCCCGACCACCCTTAACGTCTCCCGTATCTTTCAGCCACCAGCAGATAAACTGAATTAAGCATTCTCTTGTGTAAACGAAGTATTTCACTATACTGGGTAGTTTATAGAGGTGCTATACAACAATATACAGTGCGCTGAATTGTACATTAGTGTAAATTAGTGGTTTCAGTATTAGTGTTCATTAGTGTTCTACTGTATTATATGCTCATCAGTGTTGTGTAGTACTATATATTAGTGTTTTAAAGTATTAACGTATGCTTTAGGTTGGTAGAAAATTATAGTGTGCTTTAATGTAGTGTACAGCAATGTTAGTGTGAAATAATGTAAGGTGCAGTGCTGTAGAGTAGTATAATATGTTCTGTTGTGCAGTAGTGTACACCGTCAGGACAAGATCCTCTAGGAGAATAGCCTAATAGGTCAAGCCCCTAGAACAAAATCCCTTTTCTAATATAGTTTCAAGATAGGTTAGGTTAGGTTAGGTTAATTTAAAATGAAGGTTAGGGTATGTTTGATTAGGTTAATTTTTGTTAGGTTAGGTTTGTTTATTTGTGGATTGGATTATTGTAAGGTGAGCTTAGTTTAATTTAGGCTCATTTAAGGTTAGGTTAGTACTGGGTTAGGTTAGTTTAAGAATTAGGTTAGGTTAGGTTAGTTTTAATGTTGGTTAGGTTAGGTTTATTTTTGTTAGGTAAGGTTTCTTTATTTTTGGACTGAGTAATGGTAAGGCTAGCTTTGTTAAACTTAGGCTAATTTAAGGTTAGGTGAGTGGTAGGTAAGATTAGGTTAGTTTAAGAATTAGATTAAGTTTTGGTTACTTTTAGCTTAGACTTGATTATGTTAAATTTAGGTTATTTAAGTTAGGATAGTTTATTACTGGAATAGGGTGGGTTAATTAGCTTAATTTATTAGGCTAGGCTAACTTAAGTTTAGGGTTATATTGAGTTAGCATATGATAGTTGGGTGAAGAGGGCAAGGGGAATTTTGACATTTCAAGTGGGCAATAAATAAAAAAAAAAACGGTCATTAAAGCCTGTTATGTTGGTTAGATTTCATGGTTTTTGGCTTTTGATTTGTGCCTTCTAAGAGTAAGGACAAAATCTGGATCCTCACATAATTGTTATGCCCACATAAAAGTACAAAATTTTAATATTCCCAGAATATACCAAAAATTTCCCTACAACCACTAAATTCCATGCCATAAAAATTTAAGATTAACTCTTGAGTACTGTTATATTTATTCAAAACGTCCAAGGAGGGATGGAATCCCTTCTTGGGAGTTTGAAAAGAATTATTCAGTATTTTCTGGCAAACGTGAGGAATGACCGAGAACAGTTTGTGAATCTCTGACCAAGGTTAAGGTTGGTAAATTTACTGTAGCTTGTTAGGTCAGGTTAAGATTATTATTATTATTATTATTTTTTTCAGGCTTAGGTTAGCTTGTTCTATGTGGCCCTTATGTTTGTTCAGCCAAGTTCTGTTAGGTTAAGTTATTTAGTTAGGTATGGATAGGTTGTTAGTTAAGGTTAGGTTGTTAGGTAAGGTCAAGTTGTTTGGTTAAGGTTTGGTTAGGTTAGGCTGGTTTGCTTAGCTTAGGCTGTTCAGTTACCTTAGGTCAGGTTACTTTAGGTTGTTAAGTCAGGATAGGTTTCTGTTACGAAAAAAAAAAAAAAAACTACAAATTCTGTTTGCTGGAGCTTTTATCCCAGGGTGCTTTTTCTAGGGTGTTTTGTTCGACATAAAATGTCATCTACAGTACTGTACAGTGTAAAGCAGTGTCAGTTTAGTTTTGCACAACGCACATTAATATCGTAATAATGCTGTACAGCTGAAATGTTAAATATAAGAGCAATTCAGTCTGTACAGTATACTGAAGGTAATATACTCGTACATTATTGTATAATAGTTACGTACAGTACCGCTGCACAACATGCAGCAGAAGTTATGCTGGTAATAATGTGGGTAATGCTTTCTGCTCATTGCACTTCCCAAACTGACAAACACTTCATATATTTCATTCAAGCCTGTCCTCTGTTTTGTTTTTGAGTTCTTCTCAGCTGAGAGTCAGGGTCACCAAACACGATGATTGGCTGAAGCGTCTAGCCAGAGAAGCTTCCTGCTTTGTGATTGGCCAAAGCGACCATCAGCTGAGCGGGGAAAAATTCCCCCAAACACAGCGAGTTTGTCCCCGCCCTAAGCCTTACGGTCCCCGTACGATGATGGGAGAAATGTTAGTACATAGCAAAACACCGACCATCGTCCGGGGACCGTATCGGCGGCGCCCTTACGAGGTACCTTACGGGGACGCGTTAGTGCATCCGGGTCATTTGGACGTGAAGCCTGCGCCTGATTTCCATTCTGTGTACCAATTTTGCACCTTTTCTAATGGAGGATTGTCCAGATTTGGTTCGTGGGTTTCCTAGCATCAGGTTAGGTTAGTTGAAAGGTTAGGTTTGAGTAAAAAAAGGTGGAGAGCTGGCCATCTTAGGAATATCAAACTTAGTGTGTTGTGTAAATTTAGTATACGGAAAGGGAAATCATAACCCTGTGGACTGCAGGCTGATGCTCGTTCCTGCAGTCACCATCCTCCTTTCGTGGGATAGGGAAGTTTATAGACGTTTATATAATCACTGTCCGGCTACGTTGATGCCACCGTGTGAAGGCGCCCCCCTCCACTATCAGAAGTGTAGGGAGAGAAGGGAAGAGGGATGGGAGGAGTCCGAAGAGGTACGGGAGAGATGGAAAATTGAGGAGTGGAGAGGGTGGAGGCGCTGGAGGACGTATAGGTGGAGGAATGTAGGAGTGGAGAAGGGAGGGAGGTGGAAAGGGGTAGAGGGGTGGGAGGTAAAAAGGAGTAGAAAGGTGGGAGATATTGATATAGGGATGGAAGTTCACTCAAGACAGCTCTCTCTCTACCACCTACGTCAGCAGCATTTACTTCATGTCACATCATACACTATAGCAAGCCAACTTTATACACGAGGCAGTGCTTGAATATGCAGGAGAATTGTACTTGCAATAAGCTGGCAGACACCTAAATTGCATTCATGGTTTTTCAAGTATTTCTACGTAGAACACTTACCAGATCATTTGACTCAATGGAAGTTGGAGTTTGGTGTGTACTGTTCTTGTTCTGTTGGTCAGTAGTTTATCTTTTGTGTGGGGATAACATTTGGGGATTGATATTTTTCATGTATATAACTCAGGTTATAGATAAGTTAGTCTACTGCCTTAGGGCCAGCAGTACATGTCTGCATGGGACGCCAATAGATAGTCACTGCGTATCGTCTCATGCCACTAACTTGGGTATTGATTTTCCACCGCCTTCTTTGACGTTTTTAATCACATTTACACTGCACTGGGAACAGCGGCCGTATTTTTAGAGAATGTCACTAGATTTATGAAAGAGAACAGACTTTAAGAAATTCGATCTCAGCAATGGAATTTGAACTTGAGATGCGTTTGTGTGTGTGGGTGTGGGTGTGGGTGGGTTGGTAAGTAGGTGGGTGGGTGCGTGCATGCGTACAGGGAAGGACAGCATACTACTAAACAATTAAGTTAGTATTAAAACAAACGTAGTTATACAGTACCTCAAATAGGAAAATATAGCCGATTCTGAAGCCATCCTTAATAAAAACGCTCTGGATTTGAGGAGAAAGAATATCTGCTCCTTTTTTTCAGGGGGGAGCGGCTTACTGTGACGAACAGAGACAATTTCCGAGCCTGGTTTTTTCCTGTTTTTTTTTTTTTTTTTTTTTTTTACCCAGCTTCCCTAAATCTCCTTGACTGAAAATTCGCAGGAACTTGGACTCAGCATTTCTAGATCCCTTTATTTCATGAGTCTTATTTTCAAGCCATATTATTACCCTTTTTTGCTCATCCAGACGCATACTTTTTTCTTACTCTCGCAAATCCAGCCCATTTGACATTCATATCAAGTTTTCCATGCATTTTTCCCCGTAATTTCAAACACCTTTAGAGTCAGTCAGTTCAGTCGTATAGTCAGATCACAGCTTTCAAAACTGCAAATGTATGTTAGCAGACTTTTCTTCATTTCAGACTTTGCCATTCGCACTGATCCTTCCATCCAGACTACTGCATCCACACCCATATTTCTCTAGCTCTTAATATCGACACCTTTCCATCCACACCTACATATCCACACCCCTCTTCCGATCCACCTGTGCATGTCCTTACAATCCTATCCCCTTTCCTCCTTCCAGACACCTTATCTAGTGACCTCTTCTTGCCGATAACGTCATGATCTGACCGAACAACTCCATCTTTAATCATATATCACAGCCATTCATGGAGATTTTAGTGTTCATTTCTGTGCAATCTCACACATCCACGCCAGCCCCTCGACTCACACACTCACGCCAATCTTGTTATACTTACACATCCACATCATTATATTCAGATTCAGACAATGGTACCATTCCTCACACACACACACACACACACACACACACACACACACACACACACGCACACGCACACACGCGCACACACACACACACACACACACGCGCGCACACACACGCGCGCACACACACACACACACACACACACACACACACACACACACACACACACACACACACACACACACACACACACACACACACACACACACACACACACCATTCGTTTTCTACCCACTCTTCCACACCAGTCTTCGAGAAACAGATGTCTTCACCAACATTCCTGTGCTCATACATCCACATGTCTTTTCAAATTCACATCCATATCATTATTTCCAGAGTCACACATCCACCCTTTATCCAAACTCTCACATCCATATCATTCTCTCTAGATTAACATCAATCCTTCTCAATGTTCACATATCCACTCTGTTCCAGGGAAATTCACATATCCTCCCCTTATCCAGACTCTTACATCCACATCATTCCTTCCAGAATCACACATGCACCTCATATCCAAGCTCTCATTTCCACAGTATTCATTCCAGGTTCACACACCCACCTCTTATCCAGACTCTCACATCCATATCATTCTTTCCAGATTCACACATCCACCCTTTATCCAGTCTTTCACGTCCAAACATTTTTTTTCCAGAAATACACATTTATCCCTTATCCAGGGTCTCACATCCACATCATTCATTCCCAAGTCACATCCACATCTTATCCAAGCTCTCAAATTCACATTATTCTTTCCAGATTCACACAGTCGCACCTGTTCAGACACTCACATCCATATCATTCTTTCCAGATTCACACATCTACCCCTTATCCAAACTCCCACATCCACATCCTTCTTCCAGATTCACACTGCCACACCATTTTTATGTTCACTTATCCTCGCCATTCCAGGGAAATTCACACATGCATACAGTAATCTTCTTCCTAATCTTTCTTGCAGACTCACACGAAAACTTTTTCTCCCAAATTCTAGTCTCCAGATATATACATCCACGACTTCCTCTCCAGATTCTCGCCCCCTCATCCATCCTTCCACATTCTTTCATACCCATTGTCTTCCACATGAACTCATTCACGAATTTCTCACATACGTATCGCAACCAGCCTTACACGTGACTCTTACGGTCCGATTGTGCATTTTGTAGTTTCTTTTTCCTACTCTGACGATTTTGTTCCTCTTAATAAGGATCTCGTACTGGAAAGATTAGAAGCTATCCTCACCCAGCCCTTCACTACCAAGGATTTCCCCTAAAACTGACTCCCACTGTCGAACGGTAGAAGTAGTTTTCATTCTGGTCTAGTCCTCGAGCACTACTTTCATGTTTCAGTTTTTCATCATCGTTCCATGTCTTTCATGTGGACAAGGATAAGGTTATCGAGAGAATGGTTCCCTTTTTTTTTTTTTTTTTTTTTGTCCAGTACATGGATGAGGAAGAAACCCACGTAACACATTACTCTAAGTCTTGCTTTGGTGAAACTACGAATCTGTCCCAACCAACAAGTAAACATCTTCATTACATTGACATCTGTATCATTCTAAACAAGCTAGATGCTTTGATTCAACGATTATATGACAGTTTATTAAACTGCAGCAGCGAAGAGATAAACTAAGATTACCTCTGACCCTCATCCAGTACGAAGTCTCCTTTGAGCTCAATAACATCATCTTGATACAACACGAAAACAATAGACCTTTTAAGACACCAAATCAGTGCTAGTTAGAATCCAGATTTTCGATCACACGCAAAAAGGCAAGTGTGTATCTTTCCACACGTACAGAATCTTATATGTAGCTTCACATTCTGATAAGGAGACTCCCTGATGTTTACGGTGGACTTTATATATTATTATTATTTTCATTCCAGTAATCATGGAAAGTGGTTGGGGAGTGGGTACGGAGACTGGCTGGTAACTGTATGGTCAAAGCTTAGATTCAAATTGTGGGTTTGAATTAGGTGTCACTGTTCATTGATATTCCAAGTGGCCCCTCGGACATGCCCTAAAATCACTCCCTCTGATACCATAGCACCTGGTTTTGAATGTTATCCTTGGCGTCTTACGATAGAGACGGTGGAGACTAATTGCAGAGAATCCAGGTGACATTTGAAGGCTGCTGTTGATTGTGTCGTAAGCACAATTTACAGACTCTTACGCCCTCGCATCCAGACTCACTTCCAGACCCAAATGAAATAAGTAAATAAATAGATACATAAAAGGATGAATAAATAAGTACAGTAAATAAAAGCTAGCGGTGATAAAGTGGCTAGGGAAGACTCTCTTTCCCGAAAATACTCAAGTTCAGTCTCCGGCTAGGACAGGGAACAGTATAATTATCTGACTTTGGTTTAAAGTTACTGGTCTTCCACTGACACATCAAGCAAACATCCCTGCTGGTTCCATTAAAACAGACTTGAATGAGACAGCCCTGCCATGTCTTCAATATGGACGGTGGACATTAGTATCGAAGTGAGGCATATGTGAAGGTGTATGGCACGTAGGGGAGTGTTGTGTCTCAGAGCTTGTTTGTTGAAGCTTTGTGGAAAATGACACACACACACACACACACACACACACACACACACACACACACACACACACACACACACACACACACACACACACACACACACACACACACACACACACACACACACACACACACACACACACACACACACACACACACACACACACACACACACACACACACACACACACACACACACACACACACACACACACACACACACACACACACACACACACACACACACACACACACACACACACACACACACACACACACACACACACACACACACACACACACACACACACACACACACACACACACACACACACACACACACACACACACACACACACACACACACACACACACACACACACACACACACACACACACACACACACACACACACACACACACACACACACACACACACACACACACACAGAAAATCAGCTTTCTCGTCTCGCTTCTTCAGGATAATCTTTTCACGTTTCAACTTCCAGATTTGCATTTCCAGGCTTTCACTTCCAGATTAATATATCCACTCTCATACTTCCAAAATATCAGATCGAGACTTTTCACTTTCTGACTTCCGCCTCCAGATCTTCACTCCCAGAAATTTACTTTAGGACATTGACATCGGTGCATTTCCTTCCGAACATTTATTTCCGGACATTTACTTTGGGGCATTTACTTCGGGTATTTATTGCCGGGTATTTACTTTACAAGGAGAAAGACTGAAAGTTGAAAAGCTGGGGATCAAAGAAATGGCAGATGATTACAGGACCAAAGTAGAAGTCGAGTTGGAATCAGTGAACTGGAATGAATTGGATCTGGACAGCCTGTGGAATGCATATAGGGACTGCTTAGTTAGGAATGCTGAAATGGTGTGTGGTGTGGCAAGAGTATCAACAAAAAAGAAGGGTACGGCATGGTGGGATGAGGAGGTTAAGAGAGCGGTGGAGGAAAAGAGGAAGAAGTGGCTAAAGTGGTTACAGGATAGGGGTTCAGTTGAAATAAGAACTGAGTATTTCGAGAGCAAGAAACACGTAAAGAGACTAGTGAAGAGGAAAAAGGAGGAAGTAAATGATGATCTGGGAAGAAAAAGCCAGAAAAATGAATGCGAACTACTCTGAAAATAGGAAGTTATTCTGGAAAGAGGTGCGGAAATGAAGAAGTGAAAGTGGAAAAAAATGTGATGGTGTGAAGGATGCAGGTGGTAGGTTACCAACCCATGGAGATGAAGTAAGGACCAGATGGAAAGAGTATTTTGAAAGCCTGATGAATGCGAATAGAGAGAGCAGAGCGGTTTTAAACATGATTGGTTTTGGGGGTGTGCAGAGAAGGAATGCAGTGCCAGGAGACGTGACACTTGCATAGGTGAAGAGCTGTGAAACGGCTGAAAAATGGGAAAGCAGCTGGAGTTGATAAGGTGTATGCAGAGATGCGTAAGTGTAGTGGAGAGAGTGGAATGAAGTGCTTGTTGGAGATATGTAAGAAGGCATGGATGAGTGAAACTGTGCCTTCAGAATGGAAACAGGCTGTGATTGTACCCCTGTACAAAAATAAAGGTGAGCGAAGCGAGTGCAAGAATTATCGTGGCATAAGAGTATTGAGTGTGGTAGGGAAGGTATATAGAAGAATTATTATAGAGAAAGTAAGAGAGATATGAGAAGTCCTAGTGAGTGATGAACAGGGTGGCTTTAGGAGTGGCAGAGAATGTGTGGATCAAGTATTTGCAGTGAGACAGATAGCAGAGAAGGCTCGTGAGAAGGACCATTAGGTGTTTATGGCATTCATGGATCTGGAAAAATCATACGACAATGTAGACAGAGAGGGATTGTGGAAAGTTTTGCGCATGTATAGTGTAGATGGTAAGCTGCTAGGTGCTGTCAAAAGTTTTTATGATGGTAGCGAAGCATGTGTAAGGTGTTAATGGGCATCTAAGTGAATGGTTCACGATCGGTGTGGGCGTTCGTGATGTCCCCATGGTTGTTCAGTATACTGTATATATGGATGGGGTGATGAGAGAAGTAAAAACACGAGTAATGGAGAGAGGGATGGCCTTGGTAATGAATGGTGATAGATGGAATGTCTCAAATATGTTGTATGCTGATGATGTAGTACTGCTTGCAAGTACCGGACAAGAACTTGGTAGGCTAGTGCAGCGTTTTGCTGATGTCTGTGAGCGTCGTGCCTTGAGAGTAAATGTAGAGAAAAGTGATGGTTATTGAGAGAGAAGGTGACTGCCAGTGTGACTGCACAGTGAATGGAGAGAGCCTGCAATTGATGAGAGAGTTAAAATACTTGGGTATAGTGATAGAAAAGAGAGGAAAATGTACAAAAGAAGTTGATAGTAGAGTGACACAAGGAAGAAAAGTAGCTGGTGCAATGAAGACCTTGATAAGAAACAGAGGCTTGAGTGTTGCAGCTGCACGAGGCTTACATGAGGGAGTGTTAGTGCCAACTTTAACATATGAGTGTGAGACTATGGTGTGGCATGAAATGAAAAGTCAAGAGTAAGAGCAGTGGAGATGGGACTGCTGAGGAATGTATGTGAAGTACAGAGGGTGGATAGGTTACGAAATAATGTGATTCGTGAAAGGTGTGGAATGAGGAAGTCGGCGGACACCAGAATCGAATAGAGTGTCCTGAGATGGTATGGTCATGTGGAAAGAATGGATAACAACAGAGTGGTGAAAAAGGTATACCTGAGCGAATTTGAAGGAGAGAGAAGGCGAGATAGGCCAAGGAGAAAGTGGAGAGATATGAAGGATGAGTGTTTGAGGAAGAGAGGTTTGGAAGTCGGTGAGGCTTGGGAACTGACAAGAGATCGAGCTGGCTGGATGAATATTGTGAGGAGAAGTGCATGATCAGGGACTTTGACACCCCTTGTGAGCATGGCAGCGTCTGGATTGACTCAGTCGGATACGTTTGTATGAAGCTGCAGAATGTGGTGAATGTATTTGGCGTATCCGGTAGAGCCAGGATTCCGGGGGCTTGAATGATGAGTGAATGGAAGCATGTCCTATTTGGATTGGGCAAGTTTGTGCTGTCTGGACATTGCTACTCCTCACCCTGCCCTTGGGTGGGAAAGGAGGTCCGGATGATGATGATGATGATGATTTACTTCCGGACATTTACTGGACATTTACTTCCGGACATTCACCTCGGGTGTTTACTTCGGGACATTTGCTTCAGGACATTTACTTCGGGGCATTTACTTCGGGGTATTTACTTCCGGGCATTTACTTCCGTACTTTTGCTTCTTATCATTACCTTCCGATCATGTACTTCCAGACCTTCACACTAACATTTTCTCCTAGTCACTTCCAGATTCTCACTTCCAGACTATAACTTCCAGACTATCACTTCCAGACTATCACTTCGAGACTTTCACTTCCAGACTTTCACTTCCTGACCTTCACTTCCAGACTTTAACTTCTAGATCACTTTCAAACTTTCACTTCCAAACCATCAGTTCCAGACTTTCACTTCCAAACTATCATTTCAGACTTTCACTTCCAGACCATCACTTCCAGACTCTCACTTCCTGACCTTCATTAGCAGACTTTAACTTCTAGATCAATTCCAGACTTTCACTCCCAGACTATCACTTCAAACTTCTCTTCTAGATCACTTCCAAACTTTCAGTTCCTGACCTTCACTTCCAGACTTTCACTTCCAGACTATCACTTCAGACTTTCGCTTCTAGATCACTTCCAGACTTTCGTTTCGTGAATCTGACTTCGAAACTAATATTTCAAGACATTCAGATTAATTCGCACTTGCAGACTTTCACTTCCAGACATTAACTTTCAGAGATTCACTTTTGTACTTTCACTTCCAGTCTTTCACTTCCAGGTTAACCATTCTAGATTTACCTTATCATCATTTCACTTCCAGGCTTCTCTTCCACTACAATTCCGAATTCACATTATTTACAATTACACATCCATTTTCACATACCTGAATAAACACCATTTTCAAAAGCATTCACACGCTTACTAAGTTTACAAATCGATATTAGATCTCTTCGTGTATAATAAGAGTGGTTAATTATAAGGTAATTTAAAAACTTCATTATCAGGCTGACTTTTAGATATCATCATCATCATCATCATCATTTCATTTTTGTTCACTGAAGAATGAGGTGAGGGCTTATATATATATATATATATATATATATATATATATATATATATATATATATATATATATATATATATATAAAATCACTTAAAAAAAATAATGTCCTAAATCGAAAGTGTTAGCTTCTTCAAAGGCGGGTCCGCACATTCACGTCTTTACACCCAAAGCTTCGTTCCCGGACTCTCAGTTTTTTGCATGAGTCCTAATTAGAGGGATCACTATCAGCACCTGGCCATTTGCCCTTTCATACACCATCTTCTCTTGCCTCTCAGTTCAGTGGCAAGTCGTGCACTCCTTTATAAGTTATTTATAATTTCAAGTCATAACTTTTTCATTCGTCTTCCTTCCAGTCTTTCATTGACCCATTAGTAGCATGTAGATCCGAGGATAGGCTACGTAGTCCATGCCTTTACGACGAAAGCAACCGATCACAATTTCAGATTTGCCTTTCTAGTCACAGAACTTCAGAATCTCGCATTCAGTTTCTGCTTATGTGTTTCTTCTTTGAGATCTAACTTGAGAGGCCTACATTTCAGAACCTTGCTCTGAAATTCACGTCATTGATTATCACTTGACAGTTTCGCTCCACCACCCAGTTCGCCGGATCCGACATTCCCCATCAGAGTTTCCCATTTTTGTACTCATATTTTTATGGCACGTTCAGAATGGCCACAGATAAATCGCCTCCGTGTCGTCCTGTCCTCTGCCACTTGGCTGTCCTTCCTCCAACTCGCACTCCATTCTCTCATATCTCTCCTCTCTCCAGTCCATCCCTCCATCTCATCCTTTGGTATAAACACTGGAGTTAAAAATTGCTCTGATGAATCCCATAGTTCCCAGTCTCTATCAGTCAGTCTCCCTCTCCCATCTCATGCACCAGAGAGTTTCAATACTGTATCTCAATTATTGGGCAGCCTTTGGTCATGCAGCTTTACACCCACAGTAGGCATAGGATAAAAGCCCAGCAGATGAATTTTCAAGGTTCTAAATCACTCCCATCTCCACAACACTGTACTCAATGCAACATAGCTTGTGGATGCTTTGAGTACTGAAGCCACGTTCATTTATGCAGCTTTAACCCATTAGCTCCCAGAGTTCCTGGGCGAGGGATTTTGCTGGAAGGATTCTAAGCGTACCGCCCTCCGCTTATCGGCTAATAGTCGCGAAACTCATAGGTCTCTATCCCGGGGTTCCCTTCATCATAAAATTTTGAAAATGCCCAGCTGCGTCCAGTATTGAAGACACTGGGCGCAAGTTTGTTAAACACACACACACACACACACACACACACACACACACACACACACACACACACACACACACACACACACACAGGGTAAACTTTTTCTTATGGATTAGCTTATTAACTCTCCAGGTTCAGACACCCGCCCCTTTCCTTACCTTTTCCTTTGCTGTCACATACCACAGCTTGAATACGCCACATTTCGGTAACCAGACTTTCTTTAATTGTACTGTTGTATATACAGATTACTCCTGTGGTATAAAGACCCTATTTGTTGATTTTCAAGGTTCTACGTGTTCCTCACCCCAAACATTCCTCCAGCCCCCGTTTCTCAAAGCCTGTGAATTTTGCACTGACTCTGGAATTTGTCTTTTCAACTTATCCTGTAACCACTGACAAAATAACAAATGGGTGTATCTTGAAAATGGTGCGTTGCAAGAAAAAACTGACATTTCCTCAGTAAAATAATCAGTTAAAATAATTCCAAGCCAGTATCTGTCACGTTCCCACATGCACACGCTCTGAAAAACCTTTCCTGACATATCACACACTGCGGATACCGTAGTTGAGTGAGCCACCTTTGGTCCTACATCTTTATATGCACAGAATCTCTAAGGTAAAGGGTAAGTGTTTTTATGTTCTGCTGCATTACAACACCCCACTGCTTCCACAGAACACAGCTTGCATTCACCCGGTCTCAGAAATTGGGCCACCTCTAAAAGGATAAATATATGTACATTAGGTGCTGGTGGAGGTCCTGCTTTCTGATTTATAGGGGTCTAGGTCCCTCCACCCCCAGCACATGCTTGCCCATCCCACATCCTCGCCCCCCCCCCCTTCCCTTGTATATCACATTTCCTGGATGCGGTATCTCAGTAACCAGAGCAGCTTTGGTCGTACACACACACACACACACACACACACACACACACACACACACACACACACACACACACACACACACACACACACACACACACACACACACACACACACACACACACACACACACACACACTCTCTCTCTCTCTCTCTCTTTACGAACTCAGCCTCAAATTTCCTGTCTTCAAACACTCTAGCAATTTCTTTACTTTCCTCCTCTTTCTTACACCTTCCTAATGTTCGACTCCTATCCACGTCTCCTGTCACGGTCGAATCAGCTCTAGTATTCTCTTCCTGATAATGCCAGACGATTGTATTCAGCTGATAGTGGGTTATAGGAGCCCGAGTGAGGTATGAATCTTTAAGGACACGATTCTTAGGCTTCACACTCAAACGTCCTTCCGTCCACATCGCCCTTAAGGCTCCTAATCGACAACTATAAGCAGTTCTCTTTAATTCGGACTTCTCCTGTAAACTCTTTCTTACACATGCCCATTGTTCGACCTTTGCCCCGTGTCCACTGGCAGTTTTCTTTCTACCAATCCGCACTCTTCTATCCTCCTTCCTTCCAGTCTCTTTTCCTTTGTTCTTTCTTCTTGTCTCCTTTCTTCCAGTCCCCTTGCCTTCAGTACCCATCTTTCCAGTACGCTTTCATCCAGTCCCGTCGTCCAGTACCCACTCTTCCATTCTCTCTTCTTCCAATCGCGGCATATGACCCTAGCAGTTGCGCCGCCAGAATTTAATTAATGCAATCTTCTTCCAGAATACTCCCCCAGTATCCCTGCTTGTCGTAAAAGGCGACTAAAAGGGTTGGCGGAGGGTTAGTGCCCCTCCCCGGAAAACAACTAACTTAAAAAACAAACAAGAAGCCTCGGACAAGGACTGACCAAACGATGACGACCCAGGACCGGACAAAGGACTTGGTAATGAGTACATAGAATGTAAGAGGAGCGAATGATGAGGTGAAAGAGAGAGAGATTGTCCAGGTGCTTGAGGGTGCGAAAGTGGATATATGTGGAATAACTGAAACAAAATGGAGAGGAGAAAGTGTGAGAGAATGGGAGTATGGATGGGGTATATGTGCAGGAGTAGGTGAGAATGAGAGGCCAAAGGAAGGAGTATGTATTGTTGTGAGTAAAAGATGGAAGAAGAGCATAAGACAGTATGGATCAGTTGAGTCAAGGATTGTGTGGGTAAAGTTGAAGTTGGAATACAAATGTGGGCGATTGCGTGTGTGTATGAGCCAACGCAAGATCGTGCTAGAAGAGTGAGAGAAGAGTTCTGGACAAATGTAGAAGT
The DNA here is from genome assembly GCF_032717465.1 of Coenobita brevimanus. Classification (NCBI taxonomy): domain Eukaryota; kingdom Metazoa; phylum Arthropoda; class Malacostraca; order Decapoda; family Coenobitidae; genus Coenobita; species Coenobita brevimanus. The sequence continues at coordinate 49,888,294 of NC_137050.1, forward strand.
GTGCATGGAAAAGTTTGGAAGGAGTGAGAGAGTGTTTTTGATCGGTGGTATGAATGGTGAAGTTGGGAATGTGAAGGTAGAGTATAAGAGAGAAGTGGAGGAACGATTGGGCAAATATGAATTGGAGCAGATGAGAGACGTGGAAGGTGTGTGTAGGATATTTACAGAAGAAATATGTGCAGCATGTGATGTGGTGTGTGGAAGGAAGAGAAGACGGAGGGGGGGTGCAAGGAACAGCGTGGTGGACTGAAGAGGTGAAACAGGCTGTGGCACAAAAGAAGAAAGCATACAATGAATGGATGAGAAATAGGGGGGTGGAAGAAGTTGAGAGGCGGAAGAGAGAGTTATATGTAGAAAGAAAGAGAGAGGTGAAAAGATTAGTAAGAGAGAGTAAGATGAGACTGGATGAGGAATTTGGAAGGAATTTGAGTGTAAAGTGGAGGGACTGTAAGAAAATGTTTTAGAAAGAGGTGAAAAGAGTAAGACAGGGTGGAAGTGAAGTTAGCAGGGGAGTGAAAGATAAAAATGGTATATTACTACTGGAGAAGGGAGAAAAAGTGAGCAGATGGAGAGAACACTTTAAGGAATTGTTGAACATAGAGGATGGAAGTAATGCGGGTATAAGTGGCTGGGGAATGGCTGGGAGAAGGAGGGAGGTGAGAAGACAGGAAGAAATCAGTAGGATAGAAGTTGTGGAAGCAATGAAGAAAGTTAAATCGGGGAAAGCCCCAGGAATTGATGGAGTGTGTGGTGAAATGCTGAAGCATGGGGGAGAGATAGTAGTAGAATGGATGTGGACGATGTGCAGATTGGCCTGGGAGGAAGGTAGAGTCCCTGGAGGATTGGAAGTCAGGTATAATTATTCCCTTGTACAAAGGAAAAGGGGAAAAAGAAGTGTGTGGTAATCATAGGGGCATTTGTCTTCTTAGTATAATAGGAAAAGTGTATGGTAGGATACTTATTGACAGAGTTAGAGAAAGAACAGAGAAATTAGTTGGAGAAGAACAGGGAGGCTTTAGGAAGGGAAGAGGTTGTGTAGATCAGATATTCATTCTTAGATCTTTAGTGGAAAAGTTTCTAGAGAAGGGAAAGAAGTTGTATGCGGCTTTCATGGATTTGGAGAAAGCATATGACTGGGTGGATAGACAAGGACTGTGGAAAGTTTTAAGAATATATGGAGTAGATGGGAAGTTGTTGAATGCTGTGAAAGAGTATGTACGATGGTGCTAAGGCTGCAGTATGTGTGGATGATGAACTAAGTGAATTTTTCTCTTTGAAAGTTGGGTTGAAACATGGATGTGTCATGTCTCCATGGTTGTTCAGTCTGTACATGGATGGGGTAATAAAAGAGGTACAAGGTAGGGTAGTGGATGTTGGAGTGGCCCTGGTGAGAGAGGATAGTGTTTGGAAGCTGCCTGTACTGTTGTTTGCAGATGATACTGTGTTGTTGAGTGAAGACGAAGGGGAGCTGCAAGGCTTGGTGGATGAGTTTGGGAGAGTGTGTAAGAAACGGAATCTAACGGTGAATGTAGGGAAGAGTAAAGTGATTGTCTTTGAGAGAGATGAAGTCAGTGAATGTACAGCGAGGTTGGATGGTGAGGAACTGGAAAATGTGAGTACGTTTAAGTACTTGGGTAGTGTGATGAGTAAGGATGGAGGTTTGGAGGGTGAAGTGCTGAAAGGGTACAGCAGGGAAGAAAGGTTGCTGGTTCTTTGAAAGCAGTGATAAGAAACAGGGAAGTGAGCATGGAAGTGAAAAAGTTACTACGTGACAGTATTGTGATACCATCTCTAACGTATGGAAGTGAAGCTTGGACGTTGCTGGAAGGACACAAGTCATGAGTGAGAGCAGTGGAAATGAGTTATTTAAGAGGAGCCTGTGGAGTCACATGGGGAGACAGGCTGACGAATGAGGATATAAAGGAGCGTTGTAGTGTGGATGTGGATGTGATAGGAAGTGTTATGAGGAACACACTGAGGTGGTTTGGCCATGTGGAGAGGATGGAGGGTGAAAGACTGACGAAGAGAGTGTATGTGAGTGAGGTGGAGGGGGGAAGAGGGAGGGGGAGGCCAAGGATGAGATGGAGGGATGGGGTGGAGAGGTATATGAGAGAGGGGGGTGTGAGTTGGGAGCAGGGCAGTGAAATGGCGGGGGACAGGGCGAGTTGGAGGCGATTTGTTTGTGGCCACCCCAAACGGGATTGAGGCTTCTGGCAATAGATAGATAGATAGATTCTTCCAATCTCTTTTCTTCCAGCACTCCTCCTTCCAGTCCCCTTTCTTCCAGTCCTCTTTTCTCCCTGTCCCCGTTTGTTCCAGTCTCCCTTTCTTCCAGTCCCCTTTCTTTTAGTCCCATTTCTTCCAGTCCCCTTTCATCAAGTCCCCTATCTTCAGGTCCCATCTCGTCCAGTCCCCAGTCAACCAGTCATCTTTCTTCCAGTCTCTCTCTTTCTTTCAGTCCCTATCCTTCCAGTTTCCTTTATTCCAGTCCACTTTCTTCCAGTCTCTATTCGTCAAGTGTCCTATCTTCAAGTTCCCTCTCGTTTAGCCCCCTTTCCACCAGTCTCCTTTCTTCCACTTCTCTTTTCAGGTCTTTTTCTTCCAGTCCCCTTTCCTCCTCATGCCCTTCAATGACTCCCTACTCGAGGTCCTCCGGCACCCTCTTTTTCTGGGCCACCGCAGCACAGCCACGTCACCTCAAATAGCAAAAGTCCTCGCAGTTAGGAGTTGTCGGGTCGTAACCATTTGGGCTGCCAGGGGAGTCGAAACGATGGCAGCTAAATCAGGTAGAGGAAAAAGATCCGGAGAAATGCAGCATCGGCAGAGGAGGAGGAGGAGGAGGAGGAAGAGGAGGAGAATGAAGAGAGGAGGAGGAGGACTGGGAAAATTAAGATTGGCGGAATAACATGGGGACGGACAAGAGGGAAAGCGATCCTGTAAGATGAAAGCAAGGGAAATACTAAAGTTGCATTCTTAAACTTCAGATTTCTTGACCCCTTCAATCTGGCGACATATTTTCCACTTTCTGCTATTTACTAAAGATTGTATTTATCTTAGGAGAGAAATGTCAAATTGAAAGTTAGTACAGACTACGTTATCTCGCCCACTACAAACACGCTCTCACAAAAACAGAGAAAGAAAAGAAAGAAAAGAGTGTTCTGGAGGTAGCAAGAACGAAATGGTAAAAACGCTAAGCAACTGAAATTTCACCGTTGAAAATAATACGAAAAGATTACTAAAAAGACTGAAGACTCATTCAGTAGGGAGGCGGAAATCAGGAACCAGGGAGCATGGGAAGGAGAGGAAAATGAAAATGAAAAGGTGTGTAAGATCACGAGGGACTAAAACTGAGAGAGAGAGAGAGAGAGAGAGAGAGAGAGAGAGAGAGAGTTAAAATCTGAATTTAAGAGTGAAAGAAAATGAGAGGGGGAAGGTAAAAGAAAGTGAAAGTAAAAGTGAAATAGGCAGAGTGTGAGAGTTTGAGAATGTGTGTGTGTGTGTGTGTGTGTGTGTGTGTGTGTGTGTGTGTGTAAGAGAGAGAGAGAGAGAGAGAGAGAGGTAGTTACAGATATACAGTATGCATATATATATATATTTGTATGTATGTATTTGTTTGTATTAATGCTTGCCCTCAAAAATTTACAGGACTGACTTATAGCCTTTCCATCACAGAATGTTTGCAAATACCCATATCTTTGTTTCCATATCGATATTGAGTCGAGCCACAATGACCAATTCTGGCCAGAAAGTCGATAAAATAATTTTTCGCATATTATCGTGTGTCGCAATTTCTGACGATTTCGCGCCGTCGCGTCGCGAGCGATCATTTTTTTTTTTCTGACAATCCCCAGACTTACCCTGACATAATGCAAAAAAAAAAAGAATTAGGTGATATGTAATACTGTTCTCGTGAAAGAAACGAAGAAACGCACAGACAGACATACACTTACGCAGCCTGAGTTTGATGATTTTAGATGAATATACTGTATATGTACAGTATGTGTACGTATGAATGCATGCATGTATGTATGTATACAGAGAGAGAGAGAGAGAGAGAGAGAGAGAGAGAGAGAGACAGACAGACAGACAGACAGACAGACAGAGAGACAGAATTTTCTTTAAAAAAAAAAAAAAATAAAGAAGCACCAGGAGAAGAGGAAGCTATATCATATCCTGACGCTGCATCCCCATTTTCTTTACCATGAATTTTCGAGCGGGGTCTTCGTAAATGCCAAGGAAGAAAATAATGAAAAAATTGTCTGAAAATGTGTGACTGTTTCGCCGAAGGGAATTCCCAGTTAAAGCATGACAAGAGAGAGGATGAAACTCTTACTCTTGCTTCACGACTCTTGGAATGAAGGGTTGGATCGGGGGAAAATGGAGAGTAATAACAGAGGCAAAAGTCGAGGAAAACTTTAGTGGAGTGCGTCGGCAGGAGTGGACAGGGGGGGAGGTGGAGGGAAGAAGGGTAACGGGGGAGAAGTGGAGGAAGACTGCAAGGAAATTCCAGTTGAAGAAATAAATACATAAACCCGAGTAAGGCAGCTGATCTCTGAAATTTAAGACTAACAGAGCTTATGATTATTATTTAGAGTTGAATAGGTGTGAAATGTAAACCCTCTCATGGTTAGGTCAACTCCAGTACGTCATTTCATTTACCGCCAGACATTTTTATCCGACTGAGAATTAATCCAAGGACTCGGAGTGAAGTTATGCTCTCCATGTATCCCTTCATGCCCGGGACAAATTGAACAATCTATTATAGTTTACGCCAGACGATTTTATTCAGCTGAGAGAGAGAGAGAGAGAGAGAGAGAGAGAGAGAGAGAGAGAGAGAGAGAGAGTCACATTAACAGTAACATCGTTCGGGTAACTCTAGTATTTTATTCCGGTTTACGCCATGCAATTTTACGTAACTGATAATGAGTCAGTGGAACCTGGGAGTTCATACTGACGCTACTCTGAGAGACGGAGATATTCTAACACTATACTCCAGCAAACACCAGATATATTATTTGTTTGAGAATGAGACACAGGAGCATGAGAGTTAAAATGTAATTAAGAGAGTAGATCCTTTTATATCCGTTCAGTCTTTTCCTACGAGTATTACAGAGGACCAGATTGACACCATAATACTTAGCATTTTCCCTCTAACATTTTACCTGAGTTTTAACACAAATATTAATAATGTTACTGGTACGGGATATATTCATGAATTTTCTTGGAGGTAACTTATCATATTCATCTGAGTAACTCTTTATCAACATTCGGTTTGATAATGCTTTTTTTTTTTTTTTTTTTTTTTTTCAGGACACAAAGCTGCACTGTCCGGGCAAAATCCTCCATTCTTAGGTAAGTAAGCTAACCTACAGCATAATTATGACTTAATTATACTCATTACACTATTTTAAGGGCCCGTTGGTAAATTTAAAAAGCATTTGAAGGAAAATAAATGAAAATCAGACACCCGTTGAGGATTTTGCTTTTTTATTCCATGTACTGTTACTTGAAATAATGACAGTTAGAATTATCAATAAAGCAAGCAGTAAATTAATCCTTGTACAGTGGAAGACACAACTATCTTCCCAAAATCTGACGAATATATTGGGGAAAAATCGAACCATTTGAAACACTCACTAGTAGAGATAGATTTTTCATTGTATTTCGCCAGGTGTAAATTTTCTTTAGCCGGGAATGGAAAGATAGTTGTGTCTTTCATTGTGCGTACAGTGAGCTGGAGTTATCATTAATGCGCTTCCCACGGCCAAAAAGGAAGATGAATTATCGAAGATGTGGACCCCTTAAGTTGTGTTGATGAGAAGTTCTAATTTTACTTCACCACTGGATTGCAAGGTCAGTCGTGTCATTCTTGTTATACGTCTCTGTTATTGAGATAGATATTGCTTCAGACATTTCAAACCTGCAACACATTTTTTTCCTGCTGTTTACCTGTACAGCTTATCGTAGAGACTATCAGGGCTACAGAGGTTTTTCCTGCAAACTCCTTTTCTTATACACGGTGTTCATGTTATCAGAACTATTTGACTTTTTTTTTTTTTTGGGGGGGGGTTAGGTTTATATTAAATCACAGAGAAAGTGCTGCTTAAATTTCATTGCGACCTATAAAGCTCATTTTCTAGTTTCCCTATATTTATTGTACCGGTTGTATGAAGGAAGCTGTGATAAAGCACTTCCATTACATATAACAAGGGCTGTCTATCCGCTGGAACCAGGAGTATCTTTTATCCATTAATGCCGAGACAAGATCAGAAAGTTATCTGAAAATACCCACTTTCTCCCATGATTTTTGTCGTCCATTTGGCAGAGTCGCAGTGCTAGAATAAGTGAAAAATTAATGCACTTTCTATGAATCATGCTGACCAACGTTTGTGATTATTCAGGAGATGCCCCAGCACTGCGAATCTACCACATTTACACCAAAGTCATCAGTATGGGATAAAAGGTAACTGCGAATAAAACCTCCTTTCGCCGAACCACCGCACTGGAGCTGTAAAGTATGTCTGGTCTGTGTATCAGTATCAATTTGTGGAACTGTATACCTCTTCAGCTTAATGAAAACTGACACTGAAGGTTAATATCGCGGTACTCTTTTGTGGCTCTCAGATGAAGGTAGCTAACTCTTCATGGCCGCTGTTGTGTTCATTGTGACCCTAAGACAATGGCCTCCTAAACTTGCGGCAGAACAATCGCCACCTGAGGGACGCACACCTGCAGTGGGTATACTGTTAGCAGGGCCCCATATGGAACTGAATAAAGTAGCAGGTAGACTCGTATGTAAACTCGTGGAAGAAAGGATTCAGCGAGGAAGAGGGTAGAGTGTTTGGCAGACACGTACAGAAACTTCTTGGAGGGGTCACCTTGAGGAAGTGTATATCATCGTATTTACAGTGAAATCGTAAAAATCAGACACCTAGGAAGTGCGTAGACTTGAATGTAAAAAAAAAAAAAAGTTAGACTCGTAAACTCGTGGACAAAATTAATCGAGGAAAAATGGCAGACTTGTACAATAACTCAGGGAAGAGATACATAAAAAGTAGTTTGACAGGTAGACGAGACACACCGTGAATGATTTTTTTTTTTTAATGCAAGAAAGAAGGAACCAGAGGCCAGGAGACCGCAAACCGTTCCCCACAAAAAAAAAAAAAAAAAAAAAGAGAGAGAGAGAGAGCCAAATTTAAGATCCGTTCATTTCGAGATGCCTGGACACACTACGTTCGAAAGACTGGGGATCATAGGAAGTAGGAAATACAGACAGAGGGAGACAGTTCCAGAGTTGTTGGACTTGTCTGAATAATCGTAGAAATGACTGGCCAAGGAATCAGGCGTACTCGTAAATCACCCCTAAAAACAACTCGTGAGGAACAGGACGGACAGACACACAAATTCTTGGAAAGTATTTGGCGAAGTAATGGGTGGAGGGATTAGGAAGGATTTAGCGAGGAAGTACTCATAGGCAGGTTTTTTATCATTCGAGGAAGCGATTCACCAAAACAACAGGTATAGCCATACTAATCTGAAACGGGTAGATTCCTATAATGAACTTGTGGTAGAGACTTGCTATGGAAGTAGGTAGAAAGGAGGGAGGGACTTGTAAAGAAATGAGGTAGCTTAACATTCAGACTCATGCAGGGGTGTCACCGAGGAAGCAGTTAAGCACGTGTAAACCGGAGATGTCCTTAGACCCGTAAAGAAACTCGAGGAAGAGAGTCACCGAGAAAGTTGATAGAATATTATATAATTCGTGAAATGGACATAAAAAAATAGGATAGGCAAGTGGCAGGAAACAGGTAGACACGTATACTAACTCGTGGGAAGATGTGGAGAAGATAGAGAGCGAGAGACTGACGAAGAGAGTGTATGTGAGTGAGGTGGAGGGTGGGAGAGGGAGGGTGAGGCCAAGGATGAGATGGAGCGATGGAGTGGAGAGGTATATGAGAGAGGGGGGTGTGAACTGGGAGCAGGGCAGTGAAATAGCGGGGGACAGAGCGAAATGGAGGCGATTGTTTGTGACCACCCCTTACGGGATTAAGGTGTCTGGCAATATATAAATAGGCTGTAGATAGGCGACTCATCGAGAATGTAGATGGATGGAAGAGACCTAGGAATAAGGTGTGTGTGTGTGTGTGTGTGTGTGTGTGTGTGTGTGTGTGTGTGTGTGTGTGTGTGTGTGTGTGTGTGTGTGTGTGTGTGATATACGGAAGAAATGGGTAACCAGGTGGGAAGAACTTACCGGGAAAATGAGCAGACCTGTATTGAACATTATGAACACCGAGGTAATGAGTAGCCAGGTAGGAGGGACATAGCTAAGAACTAAGGGCGTGTACAGACTCACCGCGGGAGTGTTTAGCGGAGACGGCGAGGACGGTGGAGGCGAGCTGTGAGTCTTCAGAGAGGACTGCGCAGTAGCGAGATGCGGTGAACTCCACTAGCGGGCCCCCTGACTCAGACACAAGGCGCGTCGCTGGAGGGGACAGACAGGCACGGGTTAATGGCAGACAAAACAGACATGGGAGGTTGGGTAAACTAGGGACGCAGATAGATAGATGGATGGATATGCGGACAGGTATAGTTAGTTATATTAATAAACAGTTTGACTTCATAGATAGATACAAATACATCTAGGCAAGTACAAAGATGTATAGGAGGAGGTAGAGGTAAAAAGACATACGCTGTGGGGTGACAGACAGATGGATAGACGGACGGACAGGTATAGTTAGATATATTAATAAACAGTTTGACTTCATAGGTAGGTAGATAGATAAAGATTGATTACTAGGCAAGTACAGAGGTATAGGAGGAGGTAGAGGTAGGGAGACATACACTGTGAGATGGAAATTTTATACAAAGCCTGGTATGTATTTCAGCTAAAGATAATAGATGATGAGAATAAAACAGACGACAGAGAGAGAGAGAGAGAGAGAGAGAATTACTAGCTAAACTGTAAGAAACAAGAACTGCATAAAAATACGGAGAGGGAAAAAGAGAACAACTTTCAACATTACTCTCCCCGTACCGCATCTTTCCCGGCTCAGAAACATAACCTTTTCCCAGGAGATATAGCTTTTAATTTCCATTTGGCTAAGTAGCTCTCCTTTCTCTTAACTTCCAGGAACATGCTTTCATAATCCCTGAAATTACATCAGTGGTAATTTTCTGCTGGTTGCCTTCCAAAGTAGTCTACCATGAAATGAGTTTAGGAGGATATTTTTACTACCTCAGCACAAGTTACTGTACGCATATATCTTCCCAAACCAAGAGTCGTTTTCTCGTTGCCATGTAGGATATCGTTACACCACATCTTTAGCGATTCATTTTTCGTATAGAATGTCTTAATAATTTTTTGCGTACTATATCAGTATCAGCTCAGTTTGGATCGGTATCGTATAAAATTATAGGAAGATATAACATGCAGAATAAATCGCTGAAGCATAGTGTTTACGAAATCTCCTAAAGTCCAGTCTTGTGTCAGATGCAGCTTCAGCACAGAATACCAAAGCATCAACCAGGTAAACCGTTTTTCTTAACATTCAGGTAGTGTTGTGCATTTTTTTTTTTTTTCGTACATTGGCTCATGACTCTACCTCAGATCCTTCAAGCACACATTAAAGAAAAGTAAACCAAAGTCCAGAAACAGCATCATCACATCAACTCAAGCGTCAGTTAAGTTAATCATTTAATTCCCCAAGTTCAGGTACTGGCTATTGCAGGATTAGCATTTTTCTTTTTTACCTTCTCTCACAAACGCAACCTCAGGTCCTTCAGACACAGCTCAGGGAAATAAACCAAAGCCCGCTAACAGCATCATCATCAACGCTACTCAAACGCTTCAAGTAGTATTGCGCGATTTTGCTTGTGTACCACCGCCCACAAACACTCAACTGGGCCCCATCAAATGCATCTCAGAGAAAAGTAAAGCAAAGGTCACTATCATCATCATCATCATCACAAGTACTCAAACGCCTCATCTGCTACTCGCGGCCTCCAACTTTGCCCGACGCACACATACAAACACACTCGGGCAGAAACACAAAGGCTGACTTCCGCATCAGTGACTCAAACAAGATCCAACTTCTCTTCCCCATTCCCCACCTCCTCCTCCACCCCTCACCTCCTCCTCAACCCCTCATCTCCTCCTCCACCCCTCACCTTCCACCGCCTACGCCTCCTCTTTCTCGTCATTCTCACTCGCCAGGAAACCTCGAAAACCAAGACATTGATCCCTCGCGCCGCTGTCTCACAATAGTTTACATGTGATTGTGTTGGAGTCTCAGACCATGAACGTAATGCGGGGATTCTGTTCATGTTCTCTTACTTTTCCCATCCACTCAGAAACTTGTCAACTGAAAACAATTATCTTTACTCTGTTCCTCACGATATGTTTACGTGTGAATCTCTTGGTGTCTTTAAAAGTTAACGTGGTACCGGGAATTTTCTTTTGCTCTCGACCCTTTCCCTACTCGTTCGGTAACTTGTCAACTGAAAGATGCTATCCCTCAGCGTCTGCTACCTCACTATGTAATTCTTGTGAGTAGCCTATCTTCGACTGACTTCGATCATCGACCATTCCCAACTGGCTCGGAAAATTGCAAACTAACACACGTAAAATGACCGTCAGCCTTTGCTAGGGATTGGAGGATAGGGGAAAATAATACTTCTTTGCAGACGTTGGAAAAATGTACGGATTCGTATTATCCCATTTCGCTTATTTGTATGACGACATGTAACCCCCTAATTCTTTTTTTAAAGCCAAATAAAGAAAATATTAAATTTGTCTTTTTCTGTTTGTCTAAAGATCAAGTATTCCAGGCCTGAAGTTAATCTGATGGAGAAATAAAGGAATGGCATCCAATTTGACATGTGGTTTTGGAACAGAGAAAACGAAAGAAGAACGAGGGCATATACGATCTCTGCTACATACTGGAGACCATTAATATCTCTGTCCGTTGCCTCACAGTATACTTACTTTGGAGTTTCACTGAATCTTTAATCACAAACGTAATATGGGGAATTTTCTCGTCCTTCGACCTTTCCCCATTCACTCGGAAACGTGTAAACCGAACACACTAATATCTGCCTCCTCTGGCTCACAGCGCTTTCATGGGCGTCTCTCGTGTCCATAACCGGGAATGCCTTATCAGGATTTTCTTGTGCCCCTGTGTACTATCTCCATTCCCTGGCTATCACTTCCGCATCTGGTGCTCGTATTCACTCCCTTATCGTGGTTGCTCAGAGGTTTGGCTGGAATTAATTAAGCGTAATGCCCTTTGACACCATCTTAATGTGACACTAAGGATTGCGATTGGCCTTTCCGATCAGCATAATGGGCCTTGTCGTATATCCGTTATGGGCTCTGAAATGGCAGGCCATTGTCATTCAGTTGCAGAGCTTATACTCGGGTACCACCACCACCACCACCACCACCACCACCACCAACAACAACAACAACAACAACAACAACCCGCCCACCCACCACCACCACCACCACCTCCGCCGCTGCCACCACCACCAACCTGAGCTCTTTTAAGTACTTAGCAGGGAGTGAGCAAGGCATCAGAAAACAAGGAAAGAGAATGCATGATAGAGAAGGCACCATCAGCAGCTTCCCCATTGAAATGGGCCAGATACTCATTTACTTAAAATTCAAGCTCCTGGAATCCTGGCTTTACCTCCCAGGCCTAACCAGCTGCACATATTTTTTCTATATTGATGCGGTTCACACTACCTGCTAGATAAAGGAAACCACATAAAGATAAGTATAATAAAAAGTATAATTATCTGACGCCGAAAACTCATTACAGACCCACCTCATATAATTAGTGGGCAACGGGGAACGCTTTATGGTAATTAGGATTCGTAGATCACATTTTAATAACTCTGCTCCCTTCCTCCCTTATCGTAATCTGCATTTCTTATCAACACTCGCGCCTCCCCTGCTGTCTGTCATGAACACGCACCCTTATCACTGGCCATTACCTCTCATATCGCAGCTAAAAAACGCTCCCTCGCTTCATCCTCACTTACCCTTCCTCTCTGTTTGATATTTACCTCCCTGCTCCTTGGTTCATATCTCATCGCAATCCATACACTCCCCACTGCATCATCCGTCATCCCATTACCCCATACTAACCCATTACTGTCGTTCAGTCCCATTATTAGTGACAATCTACCGTTCCCCATCATTACACGTTTCCATTATGCCCTCCAAATGCTTCCTGCTTACTCAGCTCTCCTTCATCACCCCCTCCATCAACAACGCCCCAATCCATCACCTACTAATGTCACCCTCATCAAAATCCCACTTTTTACGACTTGTTTTGTCACCAGTGTCAGTCTATCACATTTTACTCGTTATTTTCCACCCATCAATCAACCACTTTTTACTTGTGATTTTTTCCCCATCAGTCAATCACTTTTTACTTTATTTTTTTTTCCTTTTTTCCCCGACGGCGTCTTATAGGGTAATCCGTAAATAGCGCCCCACCAGTAACTCACTTGGTGGTATCTTGGTTTGGATGCTCAGGCTGCAGGTGTGGGCGTGGATTAGGCGCTAGGAGTAAGGAATTAATAAACGATGCAGGGTAGACTGAGCCCTTCCCACAACACACTAGAAATCAGGCAATAGTGGAAGGAAAGTGTTGCACGTGGACCAATGTATTATGCTTGTTATAGTCACAATTTTCCTCAGCTTAAGAAAGGTATTTGAAGTGAGCGTTTTTAGTCATCAAGCCCTGAAGTGCTAGTGGTTTTTCCTCATTAAGCCCTGAAGTGCGAGTGGTTTTTCCTCATTAAGCCCTGAAGTGCGAGTGGTTTTTCCTCATTAAGCCCTTAAGTGTGAGTGTTTTTTCGTCAGTAAGCCCATAAGTGCGAGTGGTTTTTCCTCATTAAGCCCTTAAGTGTGAGTGGTTATTCCTCTCATTAAGTCCTTAAGTGCGAGTGTTTTTTTCTCATCAAGCCCTTAAGTGCGAGTGGTTTTATCCTGTCATTAACCCTTTAAGTGCGAGTGGTTTTTCCTCTCATTAAGCCCTTAAGTGCGAGTGGCTTTTCCTCTCAGTAAGCCTTTAAGTGCGAGTGGTTTTTCCTCATCAAGTCCTTAAGTGTGAGTGGTTTCTCCTCATTAAGCCCTTAAGTGCGAGTGGTTTTTCCTCTCAGTAAGCCTTTAAGTGCGAGTGGTTTTTCCTCATCAAGCCCTTAAGTGCGAGTGGTTTTTCGTCAGTAAGCCCTTAAGTGCGAGTGGTTTTTCGTCAGTAAGCCCTTAAGTGCGAGTGGTTTTTCCTCATTAAGTCCTTAAGTGCGAGTGGGTTTTCTCTCATTAAGCCCATCAATGCGATTGGATTATCTTTGAGCAAATAACACTGTCTAGAAGTAACAAACATAAAAACTGATAAAATTACCGATGTTATAATGAGGGAAGTAAGAAGTGAGCCTAATAAATCATTGCTTAACCTACTTGTCTCCATCACTACATATTTGCAGTTAGATTTCTGTGTCGTGTTGACTCGCTTATAGGCCCCCTTCGGCGGCCTTTCCGCTCGATGTCAAAAGGCCAGAAATGAGTCATAACTCGGGAACCTGTGGCCCGATTGGACTGGAAATTGTTTTATTCTTCAGGTTGGAGTATTTTAAAGGTACCTTGCTATAAAAAAAAAAAAAAAAAAAAAAGGCACTACGTTGCGCAGTTTGGGTGTGTTACGGTAACTTCAATACAGAGAAAGTGGTCCTCCTAAAGGCCGCCGAAGCCGCTCGATGTCAAAAGGCCAGATAATAGTCATAACTCGAGAACCGGTGGCCCGATTAGACTGGAAACTGTTTTATTCTCCAAGTTACAGCATTTTAGCGGTACGTTGCTCTGACAAAAATTACGCTACAGTTCTCCGGTAATGCTGTGTTGCGGTAACAAATGGACAAACCAACAAACGTACAGAAAACTGATCATTATAATATAGATGACGCACTGAGAGGAAAGGGAAAAATGTCCATTATTTTGGCCGCCAGTCTCGTCAGTGAGATAATGGCAAGGACGAATTATAAAAAGTTGTCATAGTCTCTAGGCTATTTTTAACCCTTCACTGCCAAATATTAACCATGATCTGAATGAAGTAGGCTGGCTTTAACAACAGATATAGATAGATAGATAGGTAGATTGATGGCATAGATATATAGTAACAGAGAGATAGGTAGGTACGTACGAGAGAGAGAGAGAGAGAGAGAGAGAGAGAGAGGAGGCAGGGGGAGGGAAGATAGCTCGTAAAAGGCAATCAGGAGAAGGAAGTAATGGAGAAAAGATTGGAGTTGGATTACGAAAGAAAGAGTGTGAGATGAAGAATTATACATTATTATATGTTGAGAGGAAAACGGAAGAGAAATGAATGTAAGGTGAAGATCAATGTATTTTTATGGTGAAAATTGAGTTAGGAGATTTATTATTTAGTGGAGGAAGAGGAATTAAGTTTACATTAGATTTATGTGTCTGTTTTATGAGTTATTTTTATGCACTTATTTTGTGAGGTAATAAGAACAGACAACCAATTTTGCCAAGATCAGTCACCCCCTAGCATACCACCCTGCAGGTTCCCAATTAGCAATCTGTCTATGTATTGCCAGACTCCTTAATCCCGTAAGGGGTGGCCACAAACAAATCGCCTCCATGTCACCCTGTCCCCCGCCATTTCATTGCCCTACTTCCAGCTCACACCCCCCTCTCTCATATACCTCTCTACTCCATTCTTCCATCTTATCCATGGCCTCCCTATCCCTCTGTCCCCCCTCCAGTTATGCTACTGAGTAAATAGGGACAATGGAGAAACACATTTGGTCCATCAGTCTGACCGGCGGGAGAAGGAACACTGATTCTTAGTTAAATGCCGAATGATAGTCTTAAGCTAAAATAACTGAGTCTTAGTACTGGATGCAGCTAATTACAAATAAAGTGGCACAGGATTAGGATGATGATGATGATGATGATGATGATGATGATGATGATGATTGATGATAAGATTTAGCTTTATCCCCTTGACGCTTGCTACGTGTGTGTTTGTGTGTGTGTGTGTGTGTGTGTGTGGTGTAGTGAATTCTTTCTACCTTTCGACGATTTCATTGAGTCAGCCAAGAGTATACGCGCTGGAGGGTATGATTACAGCTTCTATAACTCCTTCAATACCCGAGTCCTTCCGAAAATAAATCAGACTGAGAGATGGTAGCAAGCATAGACTAAAAATAATGTACTCAAAATTAAGAGGTTAAAAATAAGGACACAGTATATATAAATAAGGTGTCATTTATCCATCGCCCTTTTCTGCCATAACAGGAGAGTAGGGACCCACGGCTAGGGTACTCAGTTCTAACATTTAAGGTACGGGTAGCCAGCCTCCCCCGCCCCTGAGTATCACCACGTGAGCAAGAAACCTCAACCAATCCTCGAATGTAAACCCTTGCAGGCCCCATTCACTCAGTGCACCGTAACCCGCTAGACCACAAGGCTTTATTTGGTTATATGATTTCCAGTAGATGAATTTCTAGGCTTGCCATACAGTGCAGTGTTATCTGAATTCAGCACTACATCGAGTGGGTGGATGGTGGACATTCCTACTAGAAAAAAAAAAATTGTGTCCAGCACGTGCAATGATAAACACGGAGAAAAATATTTTGCATTTTATTTTTGCTCTTCTGGAAATTTTATACAGCTTAAGACTCTCTCTCTCTCTCTCTCTCTCTCTCTCTCTCTCTCTCTCTCTCTCTCTCTCTCTCTCTCTCTCTCACTTCCACCCACTCCTCATCATCTCACCCACTCATAATTAATGCTTTCAATGCTTCCCCATTAGCATAATTCTGTTTTCATATCCCAACCACTATAACTCACGCCATTCTCTCCAACACCTACATTTTTAACAGCATAATTTTCATCTTTCTCTGGATCTTTACCCTTTACATCCATTCACATAATTTTATCCTAGCTTATTCTTATCTCCAGACGATTTTATTCAGCTAAGGGCAGGCTCTTTGACCTAGATAGGGTAGATATTGTCTTGGCGATCCCGTAGTGTGATTTTCAGCTTTACTTGTACCCCATCTGAGGGCAGACTAATATATTCAAGGGAGAGTGAGTTTAGGGAGCCTAGGAGTGTTAATATTTGTACCACCAACCCTCTTATTTGCTGGGACAAATAGGGGACTTTATTCCAAGTAACGCAGGACGATTTTATTCAGGTGGGAGTGATTATAGGAACCTGAGAGCGGTGATAACTTCTTCAGTGCTATCCTGCTTTTACTCTGACCTAAAATTGCCATCTCTTCATCAAAATTGCCGAGTTGTAACAGTAGGTTAACACTAGAATATGCTGCTAGTCACAAAGAAGTGCTGTTTAAAGGGTGGGAAACTGTAATGTCTCTACTATTGACCTGCGCACAATAAGCTGCAAAAGGACGAAAATCTGGAGCAAATTAGAGTAGAAAGAATATCAATAAAACTGAAATGAAGGTCGCGTGATTAACCTCTTGAGTTTCCTGTCGTATTCTTATTTTTCTTGCCTTGTACGATTATTATTAAACGTAGGACAGAATTTTGGTACGGTAACTGTTAATTTAGGCCACATCTAACCTCACCAGTTCACAAAAGTCACTCCAAAGCCAAATAAGACTTCATGGAGAAAAGCAAGGATGAAATTGGGTGTGCCTCTGAAGAGTAAGGGTTTGAAGTATGAAAAAAAAAAAAATGTGATCGTACTGACTGGGTCGATCTTCGTACCTTCTCTGTTTCACCTCCACTCCTTCATTTTCACTCCATTTTCACTCATTCACCGTCACTCCTTCATTGTTACTCCTTCACCTTCGCTCCTTCACTCCTTCATCTTCGCTCCTTCACCTTACAGCCTCGTCATGGCCAGGTTGGAAGTGGTCGTAGCAAGCCAACCCTTCACTCCATCTTCACTCCTTCACCTGAACTCCTTCACTCCCTCACTTTCGCTCTTTCAGTCCTTCATCTCCACTCCTTCAGTCCTTCACCTCCATTCCTTCATCTTCACTCCTTCACCTTACAGCCTCGTCATGGCCAGGTTGGAAGAGGTAGCAAGCCAACCCTTCACCCCATCTTCACTCACCTAAACTCCTTCACTCCTTCACCTTCGCACCGTCAGTCCTTCACCTTCGCTCCTTCACTCCTTTACCTCCACTCCTTCACTCCTTTACCTCCACTCCTTCACCTTACAGCCTCGTCATGCCCAGGTTAGAAGTGTCGTAGCAAGCCAACCCTTTCGCTTCTAGGTCATTTAACTAAGTTCCCCGATCGCTTCCTTCACGGTTCTCTCGGCCGTGTCTCATCCTCGTTTGGAAATGAAGAATCTCGAGAGGCCAGGACGACTGTGACTCCATTAGGCTCCTCTTGAAGGTGGGGATAGATAGATAGACTGATAGATAGGCAGGTAAGTTGGTAGGGAGAGTTGGGAGCGAGGGAGAGAGAGGGGAAGGATAGGAAACAGATGAGAGAGGGGGAGAAAGAAATAAAAACGGGAGGAGAGACAGAATGGTACAAAAGGAAGGCACCGGAAAGATTAGAGAGAGAGCGAGAGGGAGAAAGGGGAGGCAAGAAACAGAGAGAGAGAGAAAAGAGAAACAAGAAAGAGAGAAGAGAGAGAAAGAGGGAAATGACAGTGACGAAAGAGAAGTGGAGAGAGGCGAAGGGGAGGGGTGGAGGAAAAAGGGGAAGAGGGAAAATTTGGAAGACGGAGATGTATGAGAGAGAGAGAGAGAGAGAGAGAGAGAGAGAGAGAGAGAGAGGCAAAAAAGGAGAGGAGATCGAGACAAGAGGTTAAGTGACAGACACAGTGAAAGAAAAATAAAAGACTGAGGGAGGAGGAGCATATGAGGAGGAAACGAGAGAGAGAAAAAAAGACAGGCGAGGGGCCGTGAAAGGAGCGAGGGAAGAGAGGAGAATGAAAGTGACAAAAGAGGGAGTGGAGAAAGAGAAGAGAGAGGACAGGAGACAAGAGGAAGTGGGTCGAATGCAAGATGAAAGATACGCTAGTAAGGGGGAGAGGCATATGAGAGAGAGAATATATGCAGTGGATTTTTGGAAGGGATAGGAAGCCAAAACAGAGACTAGGGTATCCAGCCAAAGCCCAGAGAGAATTATTGAAAAGGGGAAAGGGGTATTGAGGTGGAAGCAGGGTATGTGAAGGGACAGGCGAGGGAGGCACAGAGCAAGGGATTAGGGGAGTAAATGGAGAAGATGCACAAGAAATTTAATCTAACTCTGAGGCATAATCTACATTTATCCCTTGCTGGAACTACACGATAATTTTCAGATGACGAGAGCATCCTACTGTAGACGTGTGGAGATTTTGAAGGCTGTATGTAGTCTCTCCTTTGGGATTTTTCTTTCCGTAAGGTGAATATAAAAATCAAGAATTAAAGAAAAGAAAAGAAAAACTAGGTATTGTATGGAAGGGATTGTGAAAAAAAAAAAAAAGAGAGAGAGAGAAAGAAGCGAAGGATTGTTTGACCTCAGCAGTTTAGCGGGGAAAAATATCAGACACCGAGAAAAGATTTTAAAAATGCATTACACGCGAGGCTGAAGTGAGAAATAAAAAAAGGAAGATTATTTGACTTTTGCTCAGTGCTGGAAAAACTATCGAGGACTGGCTGGATATTTCACTGTTTAGCCACAGAAAAAATTTTGAAGTGGAGAGAATTATACCAAAGTTGAGCTGGGAAAAAAGGGAGGGAGATTATATTCTTTAATCATATTGTTAGAAAGTAATAACGGGGGTAGACAAAACTGGAAATCTGAACCTTAGTCATAAAAAAAAAAAAGTGAGGGGGAAGGGGTGTCGAATATGCTACAAAGAAATGAGAAAAAGGAGGAGAGGATTATTCAGTAGAGATTATGGGTAGAATTATACTCTCTCTCTCTCTCTCTCTCTCTCTCTCTCTCTCTCTCTCTCTCTCTCTCTCTCTCTCAATTATTCCGTGTTTATTTATACCTTACGAGGCTCAGTACTGGTCGAAACTGCTGCATCTGCTCATTTAATCTTTCATGACGATCGCCTATTATATTTCATTCCTACCACACCACAATTCTGTTCACCTTAGTAGTGCACCCAGACAGCCAAGGAGTTCATGAATAAAAACCACTACTGTTCAAAAAAGTTTATCCTAAAGGTGAATAAAATCATATAGTCGGCTGCAAGAATGAAACTAATAACGTACAGTACTTTGATGGAAAGAATTAAGAGTAGCTTCATTAGGTAGTACTATCTTCAGGTGACACTACACTGAGTGACAAGCCAAATGGTTTAGTTTTACCCAGACTATTTACTACGCTGGGAGGTAGCCCAAATGAAGCCTGGATTTCTAGTGGGTTTAGGCGCCCCAAGTGGATGTGGACTGCAAGGGTTTGTATCCAAGGCAGATTTAGGATTTATCTCTCACATAATGCCCCTGAGGGACGAGTGAGGTTGTAATTCTCGCCTTAAACCCTTCACTATTAATAGTTTTTTTTTGTTAATTCTTGCTAATTCCAGAGGACTTTATTCAGCTTAGAGAGTTTTTGAACTTGAAAGGTTAGCTAGGAGTCATCAACCCCTTCGCTGCTCGAGATCCTGAGTAGCGTAAAAAAAAAAATATATATAGTGGTTGGAACATCAAGTTAGTATATACGTCACCGGAGTCAGGAGGTTAAATGTCAGGACTGGATAGCCTAGCCCCGGGCCCCTACGCTCCTGATGGCACAGTAAAGGGATGGATGGATCGATAGATAGATGGATGGATGGATAGGTGGATGAATGGATGGATAGATAGATGGATGGGTGGATAGATGAATAAATACCTCATATGCCGCCTTGAATTAAACACCCGATAGAATATTTGATTTATAACCTTCATTCCGAGGATCATTTATTTATCAGTCTATCGATCTGTCAATCTGTCTGTCTATATTTTGTTATTCTTGCTATCACTGCACGATTTTGTTCAAGTTAAGGGAATCTTCTCGCTGTGAACGGGTTGACAAAGGCCGAGTCTTACCCCTGCTAGTCAAGAAGTTCAGTCTTGCATGAGGAAATTCGTCTGAAGGTAGCAATAGTAAAGGAGTGAAGGGTTTAACAAAGGCCGTATCTGACATTACCAGCTTAAAGGGTCCAATCTAACCAAAAGAAAATCTCCAAGACAGCAAGATTAAAATACATATACCTAATAGAACTGGAGGATTTGACGTCATAGGAAAGAGGAGTGGAAGAGATATATGGACAACTGAGCCAAAAATAGATAAATAGATACAAAGCCAAAAAATAGTGTGTAGGTGTGAGGCGTGAAACATTTGAAGTCCATTTTCGCTCCATTTAGCCCTGAAATATCGATACTCAAACAAAAAGCGTAAACCATGAACTGTTATACTTTCCATTTGCGTCCCTGTTTCACCAACCCCCTCCCTCCCCACGAGCTCCCAGTCACGTGAAATTGAAATGCTCGTACAGAATATTCCAGGTAATTATACACTAAACACTGCGGCCCAGATATTCCGTCGATATTACAAAAATCAATTATGAACTCTATTACAAACACTGGGACTCTCATTCCGCTGGTCCGGGTACACTAGATGTGGATATGGCGTTCATAAAGAAGCATTGGCCGTACCCAGTGTTCAATAAGCTTGTGTGAGGGGGAGGGGTATTGTGTGTGTGTGTGTGTGTGTGTGTGTGTGTGTGTGTGTGTGTGTGTGTGTCGGACAGAGACAGACAGACAGGTAAGTAGGTAGACTGACGTGAAGGTAGGTGGACAGACAGGTAGAGTGATAGATTGATAGGTAGATTGCTAGGTAGGTAGGTAAGTTGATAGATAGACATCTGGCCCAGCCTTTGGTTCCTTCTTCCTCGCATAAAAAAAAAAAAAGACTGTGAGAGAGGGAAGTTAGTGGTGGGGTGGGGTGTGTCGGGGAGGGTGTGTGTGTGTACGGGGGTGGCGTGGGGTGTATTGGTGAGGGTGTGTGTGTACGTGGGTGGCGTGGGGTGTGTTGGGGAGGGGGGCCTGTGTACGTGGGTGACGTGGGGTGTGTTGGGGAAGGGGGGGTGTACGTGGATGGCGTGGGGTGTGTTGGGGAGGGGATGTGTGTGTACGTGGGTGGCGTGGGGTGTGGGGGAGGCTGTGTGAGTGTACGTGGGTGGCGTGGGCTATTGCCTGATACTCCTCTGATTTACACCTTAGGAGCAAAGTTTCCCGGGTGCTCATAACGAAGGGGGGCGGCGTGGAATGGCCAGGCGATCGAGAGCTTTTGATTTTTTTCTCCGTCTTTCCTAGCTGGATAAAATTTGAAGCCGTTTCTTTATTAAACTCTGCTCCTGATGGAAAATATTTGATGATCTTTTTATTTTCGGTGGTGGGGGGAGATTCTACTCTTGCTTTTTGCCCACTCAGTTTGTGTCCTTTATAAATTGAACATTAAGCCATGAACGTATTCTCTGTTTTGTTATATATCTTTCGATGATTATAGACTTAAGGGAGCATTTTAGGTAGGAGGTGAGAGGCATTAGCATCCTCTAACTTCCTCACTATTCTGACGTCCTCTGAGGAAAATCATCTGGTAGCATCATGAGCTTAATTAAAAGGGCTTTCTTGGGTTGTAGGGGATAATGTTGGCTCGGTTAATTTTTTTCATTTTTTCTTGGAGGGAACAGTCTTGCGGGCTTGTGTGTTTGGTTCATTTTTCCTTGCATTAAAAAAATAAGATTAACAGTTTGGTAATAGCAATACGTATCCTCCCTCTCTGTGGATTTGTGTGTGTGTGTGTGTGTGTGTGTGTGTGTGTGTGTGTGTGTGTAAATTTATACTTCCATCGCAATTTTCATCTACCTGCTAAGTTCCCCAGTTTTTCAGTATTTTTTTTTTAATGCGAGGAAGAAGGAACCAAAGGCTAAGAGCCCACAAACTGTTCCACCCAAGAAAAAGAGAGAGAGAGAGAGAGAGAGAGAGAAATTCAAGATGCATTCAGTTCGAGTAGGGTCCAGAGGTGTGGAAAAAGAAAACAAAGTTGTAGATATCAGTAGCGCCAAGTGAAATAATAAAAGAAGATATCGTTAACGCCAAGTGAAATAAAGAAAAACAAAAAAGAAGTGAGTATCAGTAGCACTAAGTGAAATAAAGAAAAAAAATAAAGTAGGGATAAGATATCAGAACAAAGCAAAATAAAGAATAAACAAAGTAGGGGTAAGAGAAGATAGAACAAAGTAAAATGAAGAAAAAACAAAGTAGAAGTAAGTGACGGTAGCGACGATTGAAATAAAAGATAAAGTAGAATCAGCAGAAGTTGGCAGTGAAATAAAGAAAAATATGAAAGAAAAGCATTATTGAGCCGGATGCTACTGGCCCGCCAGACCTTTGACAACGGTTTTGGAGCTCTTGACCTCGACCCCTCGTGCCCATTTTCGAACTCGCCCAAGATTTTGGCCATATCTTCAGACTCTGAAGGTTTCATGTTGATAGTTCAAGCCGTTCATGAGATATAGGCCTAATGGTGCTAAAGGCGGTCGATAAAACTAGTTGACCTTTGGCTGCCATTTTGGTGAACCTGACCTTGACCCCCAGTGCCCATTTTCGAACACGTCCAAGATTTTGGCCATATCTTGATACCCAGAAGTTTTCATGTTAATAGCTCAAGCCGTTCATGGGATATAATGGTAACACACACACACACACACACACACACACACACACACACACACACACACACACACACACACACACACACGCCGGCAAAAACATTATTGCTCCGCCTTGCTAAAGGCAGACGATAACAAAGTACGCATCACAAACGCCAAGTGAAACAGGCAACATTTCCTTCCCTCACCAAAAATCCTCTGGTCTCCACCATGACTTTTAAAATTGTATTCATGCTGCCGATGAGCGATTTATTAAATTTAGGAAACCCCTCTCATACTGGAGGATTTATCTGACCTATCCACCTGGGAAATCTCTCCTAAGATGAATGAAAATTTTTGAGAGAATTAAACACTGGAGGAGTCTTGGCGCAAATGAAGTTAGAAATGGAAAGAAAAATATCGTAATCAGTGTGAGCCTGCATTATGATAATCCCTCAAAATTAATATTATTTCAAGTTCAAAGATACACTTAAAATCTGGGTAAAAAAGTTTGAACGTTGTAATAATGATAATAATAATAATAATAATAATAATAATAATAATAGTAGTAGTAGTAGTACTAGTGGTAGTAGTAATAATAATAATAATAATAATAATAATAATAATAATAATAATCCATCCATCATCATCCAATCCTATGCCGCCCCATGAGGAGCGTAGGAACCCTGGGCTAGGCAAGTTGGTCCTGACATTTAAGATGAGTGAATAATAATAATAATAATAATAATAATAAATAGTAATAATAATTCTCAGTTCGAAAGTATATAGAGCTAAGGAGAAAGTCTTATTTTGTGAGAATCTGCAGCATATTAACTCCTTCACTTTAGAGCTTCCAGTTTCAAAAGACACTTCAGAACTTAATAAAATCATCCGAACATACCAATAATAGTAATATAAATAAAGGCGTCCTGTGGCTGAAGGTAATAATGACTGAAAAATATACCGAACTCAGCGCAAACTGGTATTATATTATTTCCATTGCAATATATCGATGACTGAGTGCAATACCTCATGGAAACTGATATTACCTGTATTGATAAGCTGGTTTAATTGGACGCGAAGAGAGATTTGGATGATAAATTTACGGTTTTTCCGACTTTCTGATACTTCGCGAACCAATTTTTGCGTATTATCCGTTTCGATGCTTTAACCGTGCACTCTGTCATGGCTCACTCTTGACTTAATTAAAACACCTGACGTTACCTGGAACAGATAACTAGAAATTTCTCAACCGTGTTTATTTATGGTGACACTACCAACAATCAGCTTCCTGTTACTCACTCTCAGCTTCCTGTTACTCACCCTCAGCTTCCTGTTACTCACTCTCAGCTTCCTGTTACTCACTCTCAGCTTCCTGTTACTCTCAGCTTCCTGTTACTCACTCTCAGCTTCCTGTTACTCTCAGCTTCTGTTACTCACTCTCAGCTTTCTGTTACTCACTCTCAGCTTCTGTTACTCACTCTCAGCTTCCTATTACTCACTCTTAGCTCAGTAAAATTATTGGTCTTTAACTTAAAAAAAAAAAAAAAAAAAAAAAAAAAATCTACTTTTCCTGACAAGTAGCAGATCAGATGCAAAGGCAAACTGTTGATTATAAAGACAGTAGAACATTATTTTTTTCTGGATGGAATCTAGTTTCTTGTAAATAGGGGTCCCACTTTGGTAGCTTTAAGTGTGTTATGGGAATAGATGCGGCGTCACATTTTCGATAGACAGGTATACAGACAGATAGATAGGAAGGTAGGTAGGTAGGTAGGTAGGTATGTAGGTAGGTAGGTAGACAGATAGAGACAGATATCTACTAGATAGGAAGAAAGATAGGTAGGCAAGTAGGTAAGTAGGTAGACAGGTGGATACATAGGTGAGATGAAAGATAGGTAGGTAGGTGGGATAGGTTGGTAGGTAAGTAGATACATGGTTAGATAGACAGAGATGGATCCTGCCCATCTCTTTTCACCCGTTACAATATCGTAGCTAAAAGTATGATCGCCGTCAGAGCGTGGAAATTTCAGCGAGTTGTTCCCACCGTCAAGAGGTTTATTTGCAAGGTCATTAGGGAGTGCAAACGAGGTCACATTGTCTTCCTTATATGCGAGTCTAATTTCCACGCCATGACGGATAATTATACCAGGTCATTAAAAGAAAAAAAAACATACACACACCCTTACCATCCGTTTGTTACCGGGGATGGATGCCGAACACCCGTTGGGAATTATAATGAGGGGGATGTTGTTGTGTGTGTGTGTGTGTGTGTGTGTGTGTGTGTGTGTGTGTGTGAGAGAGAGAGAGAGAGAGAGAGAGAGAGAGAGAGAGAGAAAGAGTGAGAGAGAGTAGATTGGAGACATAAAGAGACAAACAGACCGACCGACACAGACAGAAAGGGAGAAGGGGGAAGGAAAATGGAGAGAGAGAGAGAGAGAGAGAGAGAGAGATACATAAGTAGATTAGATAGATAGATAAAGAGACAAACAGGCCGACCGACACAGACAGAAAGGCAGAAGGCGGGAAGAAAATGGAGAGGAAGGGGAGAGAGAAGGGGAGGTGAGAGGAAGAGAGAAGGATTGATGAAGTGAGTGACAAGAGGAGAGAGAGATGGGAGAGAGAGGAGGAGGGGAAGAGTGAAGGATTGATGGAGTGAGTGACAGAAGAGGAGAGTGAGACAGGGATGGGAGGGTGGAAAGATGGACAAAAAAGAAGGAAGGGTGAAAGAGATGTATGGATGTGTACCAACGCAGTGAATTAATTGAACAAGAAACAGTTGTACCAAAAAAGTAAAGCAGAAGAAAAAGCAGATGACATGAGAGAAAATATGAACGAATGAAGAATATGGAATGGAAAAAATGAAAAAGTGGATGCGTTGTTGAAATAAGGTGTAACAGAAGATTTTCATACACACACTCTTAAGACTCACTATCAGCTAATCCATTTGACTTTAGTGGAACAGTGTGCTAGATTTACTCCGACTGTGAGAGGGGTTCTTGGGGAGAGTATTCGCACTCTCAGGCTCCTGTGACTCACCTCTGGGCCGAATTATCCTCTGACCTCTGCAATAAGGTGTCAACGTTATGCTGGTCAAGAGAGAGAGAGAGAGAGAGAGAGAGAGAGAGAGTCATTTCAACCAGGGTACGTCATTTTGTTGCCACCAGGCGGTTTCTCTCTCTCTCTCTCTCTCTCTCTCTCTCTCTCTCTCTCTCTCTCTCTCAGGCTGAGAAGAGCACCTTGTTAATAAAAGGGCTTCCGATGATTGTGTTTAGATCGGCCAGTTTGAAAAGTACCTGTCAGAGTTATTCAAGTCCCTTGGAGACACATTAATAAAATTTTGATATAATCGGACTGAAGTGATTGTGCTAGATGCGGCAACTAGACACAGTGGTGGAAATGAAACAATTAACCCAAGTAAATGAAAAAATAGTGATAAAAAGGGGTAAGGTAAAAAGCCCACAGTAATTAACCAAGTAAATGAAAAAATAGTGATAAAAAGGGGTAAGGTAAAAAGCCCACAGTAATTAACCCAAGTAAATGAAAAAATAGTGATAAAAAGGGGTAAGGTAAAAAGCCCACGGTAATTAACCAAGTAAATGAAAAATAATAATGATTAAAGAAGGGAAGCATACGCAAAAATAATTAACAAGAGAAACCAACAATAATAAACCCAAGTAGCAAAAAATATGATTAGAGAAAAGGGGAAGTGTACGGTAAATGATAATAAAAGTATCCATTCACTGCTCTGGCCTGTTTCAGTAACTTATATTCAGCTTCATAGGGTCATCTTGTGCTGAAGGGGATGCTGAAGTCTATATCAAGCCCCTGAAGTTCAGTAAATGACGTGATAAAATAGTCCAGCCA
Source organism: Coenobita brevimanus (assembly GCF_032717465.1). Classification (NCBI taxonomy): domain Eukaryota; kingdom Metazoa; phylum Arthropoda; class Malacostraca; order Decapoda; family Coenobitidae; genus Coenobita; species Coenobita brevimanus. The sequence goes on from NC_137050.1 coordinate 49,914,804, forward strand.
TAGCAAGAATGAAATAAATGGTTGAAAAAGGAGGAAGGAATTAGATAAAGGAAAACTGGAGGAAGGTAGTGGGGAGAGAGAGAGAGAGAGAGAGAGAGAGAGAGAGAGGAACTAGTGTATGATAGCGAGGGGTGTGAGAAGAGAGGCCGGAAAGATGTGAAAGGGAAGAACGGAAGAAGGGAGAGAGAGAGAGAGAGAGAGAGAGAATTCGTGTGTGTGTGTGTGTGTGTGTGTGTGTGTGTGTGTGTGTGTGTGCCTTCGTGCGTGCGTGCGTGCTTGTATGCATGCCCGCGTTCGTGTGCATGTGCTTGTATAAGTGTGTCCGTGTGCGGGAGTGAAGTGGGTGTGCCTTCGTGTGTCCCTGCATAGAGTACAAAGGAATGCAAATAGCAACCGGAATATTAGTCTTGTCTTCGCTGTTTCCTATAAGGCAGGTTATATCCAATGTAGCTATTACGAGTCAGACAGAAGAGTAGCAAAGCAGTTAAGTCTTCAGTCAGAGAGAGCAAAAGAGATAGGAATGACGGAGGGAGGGGGAGAGGGTTGGAAATAAGATAAGTGTAGAAGGCAGCGTGATCTGGATGCAAGAGAAGGGGATCTGAGCTGGATGACCGTGTGATAAGGGGAGGAAGAAGAAGGAACGGGAAAGGTAAGAGAGTTTACCTAAAGTGATTAAGTTGGCAAGGGGCAGGGAAGGGTGGAGTTTTTAGAAATGGTAAGGCTCGATGGTGAGGCCAGGAAGGAATGCTGATTAAGATGCTGAGGATGTAGTTCCGTTGTACACACACACACACACGCACACACACACACACACACACACACACACACACACACACACACACACACACACACACACACACACACACACACACACACACACACACACACACACACACACACACACACACACACACACACACACAGAGCGCTTCCAACAAATGCTCCGTAACATCTATTTCTTTTTGCCGAGCCACAGGGAACAGACACTCCGATCGGTATTCTTTTTTCGGTGCGAATTTTCAGACACTCAATAAATTTCTTATCTCTAGCAACTCAATAAATTTCTTATCTCTAGCACTCGAGATATTGTTCCTGTCCTGATTAAAGTCAATTAGCGTCAACCAGAATCTCCTGAATGCTTTGCGCAGTGAAAGAATGAACCTAGTGTGAAAAGTTAAGCTGAAAACACTAAGACAAAATTAGAAGCCTGTGTTAGAGCAAATTCTGCCCTGGTACTGCCTGTGCCACATCCTACCTTGTAATGAGACACGTGGAAACTCATTAGAAAAGTCGAAAAAAGGAAGAAAAGTTACAAAAAGTGAAAATGAGGAGTGATACTGTGAGATCAGTGACGTGGGATGGAGGTAGGGAGTGAGGGTAGGGCAGACGAAGGCGTTAAATATGACTGATTTTCCTCCGTTTGACAAAGAGTAAAGGTACAGAAGTCAGCCCAGGAGATGGAAATGTAGAAAATCTTTATTGTGGAACAGAGCGGAATGGTGGCAGATGTCGAATTATGAAACATTGACGTAGTGTGAAATTATTACGGGAGCGGGCGAGAAGGATGAGTGCTTTGATTAAACTTGAAGCACGATTTGACGATAAAACGAAGACCAGGATAATAAAACGGAATTAGAGATTGTATTATGAAACAGACTGACGCGGGGTGGAGTTTGGTCGGGGTTGAGCGGAAATTAAGATTGCTATAATATCAGATGACGAGTAATATGGGTGATAAAGCGAAGGGCAGTGTAAGGAAATGCAGAAAATGATGGTATTCTGAAGCAGAGTGACGCGGGTTGGAGGTCTTGCGGGCAGCTCATAAAAGATTATTAGTTTGACTCTGACTGACATAGGAAATAAAAGAAAGGAAGTGGACAGAGAGCTGATATTACGAAACAGTGAGGCGGAGTGAAAGAAGGGCAGATGAGGGCGTAAAAAGATGGCTACTTTGACTCAGATGCAGAAGATAAGGGGATGAAACGAAGACCAAGGTAAGGAAATGGAAGAAGAGATAGTTTTATGAAAAGAGTGATGCGATGAGATGGTATTGCCGACGAGAGCGTAAAAGATGACTGCTTAGAATTTTTTTCACACATAATATGTGATAAAACAAAGGCCAAAGTAGGGAAATAGAAGAGGAGATGGCATTATGGACAAAATTGACGTGGAGAGTAGGTATGACGGTCGGGAGCGTAAAATATATATATATATATATATATATATTTTGACTCCCGTGACTCAGAAAAAAAGTGGTAAGACAAAGATCAAGGAGTAACGAAATGGCAGCAGAGATGATGGAACAGAGTGAGGCGCAGTGGAGGTATAGCGAACGGGGCCGTAAAAGATGACTGGTTTGACTCTGCCTGACACACCATAAGTCACGCCCTGCAGTTCCACCCCCACCCTCCCCCAGGCAGGATATACGACGAGGAGCGCCGTATGTTAACCCGACCATCCGTCACACCTGTTATTTTTTCCCGCCCTCCCGCCGAACTAGTCCTAACAATTGCCATCAACAAATCATTCCGGTGACAGATTCGCGTCGGGTGTTTTGTGTCCCTTCGTGTAGTTCCCGTGTGTGCATCGGCGTCATACGGGATGCAGTGTCCTCTCGTCCGCCGCGGGTTTTGAAATCCAGGCCAGGAGAGTGTGAACCGGTTTTGTATTTATATGAGTCTTGAAATGTACTGTGTCTCTTCCGTAAGCTGCATGGCGCTTGTCGGAAGGGGGAAAAACATAGTGCTGTGTTAACTATAGGGCCTTATTGTGGGGCCTTTGAACTTCGCAGAGCTTCTTCCTAACTGACTTGTTTTGCACATTATGGCGCGTAGCGGGAGGAGAAAAAACATGGTGCTTTGACTGTAGGGCTTACATAGGCGCCTTCTGGGGTCTTTGCCTCTGTTTTACTGATTTATTTTGCTCATGACAGCTCTTTTTCCTATTACGTGTTGCTAATCAGACATTGTCGATATTAAAAGGATAAAAATACCATGTAGGAGATTCATAATAGACAAAATAAATCGCTAAGGAAGAGGAGCTACGGAGCCTCTTTTCCAACCAGAGTGCATCTTTCTGTGTGAACCTTCTTGGCCACAGGATGTCATTTACAGTATGTTATAATCTTCCTCAGTTTAGATGAGAAAGACAGTAATGGATAGATTAATGACAACTCTATCTTGCCAATCTGAAAATTCTCCCTTCGTGTAAATAAAATGATATGGAAGCAGGAAGAACGTATTTAAAAGGGACATAACCTGAGACTAATGGATAATACACAATCGCTTGTTAAAACTAAATTTCCAGTCAGTAAATCCTAACTCACGGCTACACCATATCATCATCATCATCATCATCATCATCACCACAAATCATCAGTATTCAGTCATCAGTAAGCTTGCATCAGTCATCAGTCAGTTCATTGCAAGACAAAGGCCTCTCCCTTCTTTCTCCACTCTGACTTATTAGCTGTTTTCTTGTATCCAGTCCCAGCAGGTCTTCAAATCCTATCTCGTTATCTTGTTCTCAGCCTTCCCCTTCCTCTCACTCCATCTCTGGGTTGCCATTCAGTTGCCCTGTTGTCCAGCTTTTCTTGGAAGGACGTGACCAATCCACATTTATTTTTACGTTTTGATTGTCGTGACTGTATCCTCTCTCCCTTCGTCTCTTCCCTGATAAATTTGTACTATCATATATACTGCATCATGGCACTTTAAATGAGAAACAGTTTTTAAGGTTCTTAGATAGTAAAGCATGCAAAATTATTTCTCACTGCCATCAAAGCTTAATCATTAACTACGAAAACGTCCCTTATACTTTATCCCTGTATTTCTAGACGATTTTATTTAGTTTTTGGGAGACTTTACAAACCAGGAGGGTTGGATATAGCCTACATTAACACTTCACTGGTAGGTTGTTCCCTCATTCTGAATAAAATCGTCTGGTAGCAGCATGTACAAAATTAAAATGACCTCCAGTTGAAGGGATTTTTTTTTTTCAAGCAAACTAAGTGCTTTGATTTTCTCTCCCTGTCTGTCTTGCTGTCTTTTCCCGACCTATCGTGTCGTAGTTAAAATTCCCCGCTTTTGGCACGAGCTTACACGTCAATTCTCAGTCCCTTCCTGGGCATTGAGACTCCCCAGCCACTATTGTGTTAGTGTAAGGCTGAGGGGAAGTGGAAGTGAGAATGCAATTTACAGCTATATGAAGCGGATGGAGAGTTGAGAGATTAATAGCGAGAGTGTATGTGGGTGAGGCGGAGGGAGGAGAGTGTATGTGGGTGAGGCGGAGGGAGGAGAGTGTATGTGGGTGAGGTGGAGGAGGGAGAGTGTACTGTATGTGGGTGAGGCGGAGGGAGGAGAGTGTATGTGGGTAAGGCGGAGGGAGGAGAGTGTATGTGGATAAGGCGGAGGGAGGAGAGTGTCTTTGGATCCTCTAACTGAACAGAGGTGTGCAAAATATATTACCTTGGAATGAGGTACAGAGGTGCATGCTTGCTTTGGTCTTTGTCATTTACCCCCTTCAGTCCAAAGTCGAAATTAGAATACTGTATTATTACTGCTACCACCAGATAGTTCTATTCAGTGTAGGTGACTTTTCGAACTGGGCAGGGTTATATACAGCCTTCAATTACCCATTCAGTATACGAGAGATCTTTGTAGGTAACCGGAAAGGTAGTATTTGCAACCTCAGGCTCATCTGAACGCGATCCTACTGGACTGCTGGCTGAAGTTACCCTTTTCCTGCAGCCCACCGTCCTCCTTTTGCGGGAGAGGATTAGAACTGAGGAACATTTGTGTAGCTAGACACCGGAGCCACCCAGTCACATCGGTGCCACCACGTGAAGGTGTCCCTCCACTGAAATACATCACAGGACTGAGTGATAAATACAACCATTAGTGCTGCTAGGAGATACAAGGGCACGACCTCCTCACTTCATTCCCTCCTGACAATCAGTTCCACCTACGCCGGGCAAAGAGGGAGAGAAGGCAGATGTAAGAGATCAGTCTGGCGCAAGATTCACGATAGGAGAGCTTAGAGTGGGGTGAAAGTTGGGAGGAAGCAGACTTAAGAGATCAACCTGACGCAAGAATGGCGATAGGAGAGTTTTGTGTCAAGAGCGATGTTGGGAGGGAAGGCTGGACGGAGACCATGACGATAAAAAAGAAAAAATCATGAGAAAAATAAAAGCTGGATGGAAATATAATAAAGGGAGAGGAAGAAGACGCACTGTAATAAACCAAACTTATGCTTGAACAACGATAAGAGAGCTTTGAATGTGGTGGAGGGATAAAGTAGGGAGAGGAATACAACGCAAGCAATAAGTCTGATACAAAATGACACTAGGAGACTCTAGAATGCAGTGAATAGATTTTGTTGGGAAGTAAAGAGGTCAGGCCAAGAGTGACAATGAGTTGTGTTGATGGGAACTGGATGAGTTTTTGTTGCAGCCATCTTTTATGGAGTTTGAGGTTTGGAGCTTTGAATGTGGTGGAGGGAGGTGTAGAGAGGAAGCAATGTCTGATACCAAAATGACAGTAGGAGACTAGAATGCAGTGAATGGATATTGTTGGGAAGTAAAGAGGTTAGGCAAACTTGGAGAGGCAGTGAGTTGTGTTGATGGGAATTTGGTGAATTTTTGTTGCTGCCTTCTTCAATGGAGCTCGAATTTTGGCGTCTTTCAACCAGTAGTAAAATAGTTAACACAGCCGAAGAGTAAAATTTGCAAAGACTCAGTACTACGTAACTAGCGAAGTTTTTATGACATCCACCAAAAATAAAGTAATTTGTTGTCATAATTGCTTTCCCACACAGTACTTCCCATGCCATTACTCTGCTTTCCATACAAAGCTTCCCTTGCTAACACTTTAAGCAGGACACGTAAATCTGTTATAAAAACGTAAGCTTTCCCTAAGAAATTCTAACCTAGCAGACTAGCGCTAAGATCTTTGTTGTTATAATACGATACCAATATAGATATTAGTAAAATTTAGGCCAGTCACTGAAATTCTATATCTCCCACATCTTTGCGAAAAGTTAAAAGAGAATTGAATATCCTTATAAAGAGGCACAACACGTTACCCGAGTCTCAGATTCAGAAAACAGAAAATTACCATTACGTATTTTCTGCACGTCAAATTTTCCTTTGTATTTCTCCAGATTTTACACGCAGGTCAATTATTCTAACCCACTTTGATAGTCTCGTCGACACGCTAGATGTCCACTTCTCACTCGTCTCAGGAGCTCTTTCAGATCAAGCAGAACCAGAGTGAAAGAGATGTATCTAAGTGTTTACCTCTTCCCTCACGCCCAGCCCTTGCAGTCAATCTCAGTAGCTGCGACAAGAAAGCCTCTAAGCCTCTCTCAGCACATCACTACTCTCTCTCTGACCCACCCCAGGCCGCGCTTCCCCATGCGAGATATGCATGATATTTACACGGATGGAGGATTAGCTCTTTCAGGCCTAGAACGTCTTTTTTAGCTTTATTTTTTTTTCTCCGAGATGATTTGTGTTATTAAGCTTTGGGGAGAATTTTCACAGTGAAGGAGACTAACGAGGCTTTTCCTTGTGTAAATGAGGTCGTCTTGAGGTAGCTAGATCGAACATAACCTCATATGACTCACTCGCAGTTGAATTATACCATCTGGGGTTAGCAGAAATAGAATGCTAGAGTTGTCCCGATCATTAAGGATTATAGGAGAAAGTTTTAATATTCAGGCTCCGAGAACTCACGCTTAGCTGAACAGAATCGTGTCGTTTTAACTCAAATAGAGTGGATGAGACCAAAGAAGGGTTCAAACAAAATATAGATGAAAAAGGTTGGTGTTGAAGATGCGTTGATGGTTGCATTGAACACTATCCTAATACCATTAATTTTTCTTCTACAGGCTTGTCAGGGGTTTAACTAAAATTCCTTGGAGGGAGCAATAACGAAATACAAAAGACGTCATTGTAGTAAAAGGGTTCAGAAGGATGTGATAGCAGGATTGAACACTCTTATAAACCCCATGCCCAACAGTCTCCTGACAAGGTCGAGATGTTGATAGAGTTGAGGCATCAGATTCCACGCCGACTCTTGAAGTAATATTTAGCGCGTAAGAGACAATCACAATCACATACAGACGGAGATGGGCTTGAATTCCACCTCATAACATCCTCAAGTACACAATATACCAACATGGCCAAAGAGCTGAGTGAGCCTATTCATCAGGTTCTGTGCTAGTTCCTGCCACTGTGCTCGCTTCTGTTGTGCTGTTGTTGGCCATATTTTCTCTCTCTCTTCATATGCTTTTGCTGAGGAATTCTAAAGCTGCTCATGAAGGAATACCTTATATATTTGCTTGAAAGTGATTTCGCCCATCTAGATTTGTATTTTCATAAGTGTATATTGTCTCTATTTGTATGCATTTTTATTGAGAGAGGCATGTATATGTTCGCGTAAATCAGTGGGCCAATAACAGACTGAGTGAGAGAGCGTGAAAGTTAGTGAGAGAGAGAGAGAGAGAGAGAGAGAGAGAGAGAGTTTGACAGTGACGGATGAGAATGACAGAAACTGCGAGTGTACAAGAAAAAGTGGGAGAATTTGAGTGAGAAAAAATGAAAGTGAGTTTGAGACTTAGTGTGTAAGAGAATGAAGAGGGTGTGTGAGAGAGCATAAAGGGAGGGAAAGGACGAATATCAGTCAGCGTGAGACAGAGAGCGAGTGTAAGAGTGAGAGTATAGAGAGTGAATGTGAGAGAGAGAAAATTGATTCAAGTAAGACTATAATGCGTAAAAATAAGTAACATTGTGAGACTAATAGTGAGATTAAGAGAGAGAGAGAGAGAGAGAGAGAGAGAGAGAGACTATGGATCTGAGCGTGAGTTTGGGAGTGAAAATGTGAGAAAGGACAAGTGAGCGAGAGCCTGAGAAAGTGAGTAAGACATGAGGCTGAGAAAATGTGAGTGAGTGTGTGGGTGTGAGAGAGTGTATGAGATAATCATCGAGTGGAGAAGATCCCATGAAAGCAGTTAAGTGGGTGTGAAAAGAGAGAGAGAGAGGGAGAGAGAGAGGGTGTACATAATTGTATTCGTTTGTTTGTGTGCTTCTTCCTTCCTTTGTGTGTGTGTGTGTGTCCTGAGAGAGAGAGAGAGAGAGAGAGAGAGAGAGAGAGAGAAATATCACAAATGTTCAAATTTAATCAGTGTCCACCTGTTATCTCTTGATGTGAACCATTCTTCCTCATTTTTTATATGCAGTAATAGGAATCCTGTACCGATTATAAGAAACTAAAGGGTTGTGGATTCTCTTGCATCATCTAATTTTTCTGTGGCTTATTGTGATTGATTTTTAGTTCGGGTGCAGAAAACTGATTTATTTTTATTGTGTGTGTGTGTGTGTGTGTGTGTGTGTGTGTGTGTGTGATCTACTACCATAATATTTGTGTTTGGTTTTTAGTTAGAGAGCATTTTATTTTGTTGTCTTGTTTTGCTATAACCTTCCTTGCTTATACAGCCACCAAACCCCAGACATTTTCATATGTTGTATTTGTGTATTCGCTAACCATATTGACAGCAGATTTCTTTCCCACATTGTTGTTGCATCTGCCAGTTATTAAATAGTCTTATAAAAACTGTAAAGTAAGAAAAAAGTCTGATAAAGTCTGATAATTAGCAACTCTGAAGCAAAGTTTAGTAAGTCTCTCAGGCTCCTGTGATTGATCCCTAGCTGAATGAAATCATCAGGAACAATATAGGAACAATTCTTTAGTTTTCTGATTATGAGAGGGTTGATGGTGACAGTTTTCAACCTCTCAGGCTTATATGACTCGCAGCTGAATATAGTCGTCTGCTGCTAACTGAAAAAAATGCTATAGTGGTTTTCCTCTAACTTAGCCTGTAATTGCCATCTCTCCATCCTGAAAGCCGAGTTCGTGCAAGAGATTAACACCAGAATATGATACTAGTCACGAAGAATGGTATGAAGAGGATGTTGGACTCTCTCTCTCTCTCTCTCTCTCTCTCTCTCTCTCTCTCTCTCTCTCTGCCACCTAGCTACGTGAAATCAGCTGTAAGAGGACGAGAATCTGGGCCAAGTTAAGGCGAAAGAACTACAGATGAAGTGAACAGGGTAAAGCTCAGCACGCAGCTCAAGACGACTGTATGATGGTTACCGTGAGTGTTCGACCGACCGTGTGAGTTAGATGGGCCATTTTGAGTCAGCTGGGCTACTCTGAGTCAACTTGGCTACTTTGAGTCAACCTGGCTACTTTGAGTCGTCTGGGCTACTTTGAGTCAACTGGGCTACTTTGAGTCAACTGGGCCACTTTGAGTCAATCGGGCTACTCTGAGTCAACCGGGCTACTTTGTCACCTGGGCTGCTTTGAGTCAACTGGGCTGCTTCGATGAGACCGAGGGCTCGCATAAATTCTGGTACATGTCCTCTGTCGCCGGGGATGGGGAGGGGAGGGGAGGGGGAACTCGAGGCAGCACAAGGAGAGCAGGGTTGGCATTAAATCAGAGGTCTTAGCCAGAATTAACAAGTCTTTATTGCGATTTACTTTACTCTTTTCACTTTATCCTGGTCTGAATTTGCCTTATTTCCAATCTGAATGCCGTGTTGCAATAGCAGATTAATACCAGTATATGCTGGTCACGGAGAAGTGCTGTGGAAAGGATGTGGAGCTGTAACACTGTCTTTTTAAGCCACTGAGCGATGTGAAATAACGTGCAGGAAGATGAAAATTAAGACCAAATTAAGGCGACAGAACAGTGCTATGAGAAATCGCTTTATTTTTCTTATTTGCTCTAACCTGCTCACAGTAGCTTGGTTGGGAAGTGTATGGTAGCTGTGTGAGTGAAGACAAGAGTATGGCCAAGCAATACTATACACGACTTAAGCTCAAGAATGTTTGTGAATACGGAAGCAGCAGGTTCACGAGTCGCACGCACCATTTAGTCTACATAACAACGTGAATTTACCTGGGTTCCTTTCTTAGCCCGGAATATTAGCGTCCCCCTTTTGCCCTTCCCCTCATGAACCCCAACCCTCGTACATCGACTCTTGGTAACTCTCACAGCGGCGGGATCTCCTCTTTCCTTGTCGTTCTCTGCATAAAAGTCCATTGCAAAAGAGAAGGTATTCCCCTGGGGTATTTGTATGACAATGGTTTTGAGACGGAAGATGGTGTTATGCCTCCCTCGCTCACCTCACGTACAAGGGAGACGCCAAAAATTTTTCCAGGTGACTAAAACTTTCCCCAGGTCGGCGCTGCATCAGATTCCAAGGCATCATGGACATCGAAGTGATTTATCTGAATATAAGCAGAGCCGATATTCTGTGTAAATTAATGAGATTTTTTTGTGATTCTTTACAGGCTGAAAGTTATTGGAAATTCTAGGGAATTGTGTGTGTGTGTGTGTGTCGCAGCATATTTCGTTATTCACTAGTGGAAAAAGATAATGCAGCAGCTGTACATCCTTTCCACAGCACTTCTTCGCGACTAGCATCATATTGGTGATCAGTGGAGACATCTAACCCCCTCCAAATGGAAAATATGTATCCTAAGCTGAATAAAATCGTCTGACGCTAGTAAGAAAAGAATAAAAATAACGTCCGTGGACTGAAGTGGTTATAAACAGAGACAAGGGTCCGTATTCTCCCAAACACCTCTTCCTCAGCGATTTATTTTTGGATACGGCTGGTTAATGTAATTCTTTGTGTATTTTAGTATGAGCATGGTGGTATTTGAATGACTTAAATGACACAGATGATAGTAAGGGATAATAAGCAAAATAAATCGCTTAGGAAGATGTGTTAGGGAGCTTCCTGAACCGAGTGACTGGGAGTAGGAGCCATTGTTCTCTCCGACAAGTAGAGTATGTTTTCACCCCTGTTTGTTCGTCTGTGTGTCTGTCTGTTAGCAGAATTACTAAAAAACTAGAAAAGATATTTGGACTAAATTTAGTGGGAAGAAAGACCATGTCCCAGGGAACACTCGATTAACTATTGGGACCGATGTTTGTTATTGTGTTTGTTGGTAGGCTTACTCAATAACTGAGAGAGAGATTTGGACCAAGTTTCGTGGACAGACAGCCCATGTCCCAGGGAACAATCGATTAACGTTCGGGACCGATCCGGATCGAATTACAGATTCTGGATCCAGAAAACACTTTTTTGCGAAACCCTAATCAGTGATGAGAAAACCTAACCCATTATGAAGAGTGGTTTGGAAATTGCGTTGCCCTTGTCGGAGAGATGCGCTCCGCTGGGTGCCCCTCTAGTTTTATTTATTTGTTTATTTATTTACCGTTTCTGACTCGGACATAGGCATACAGTCCCCAAATGCCCAGCTGTTCCCCTACGGGTCTCCCACCTTCACATGTCACCACTTCGACGCCAATACCCACCGACCACACAGACTGCATATTCGGGATGCCTCATTCAGGACTAGTGATAATTTCATCGGGGGTATTTTCATTCCGTGTCACTGGCGCCCGTATTCACTTCAGTGAAGGAAGCTCCCAAACACCTCTTCCATAGCGATTTATTTTTGGATATGGCTGGTTACAATCCTTTTGTACATTACTTGTGCAGAGAATGGCGATGTTTGATGGATTTACTGTATATAATACAGAATATGATAGATTGACAGTAAGGTGTAATAAGGAATATAAATCGCTTAGGAAAAGGTGTTAGGGAGCCTCCTTACGACGAGAATACATGCCTTGGTCTTGTACAGGATTAGCCAAGACTGATTTAGTGAAATATAAAGAAAAATGTTGCCTGTTTATTATGGAATCGATCTTCCGTTCTTTCTGCTCTCTCTCTCTCTCTCTCTCTCTCTCTCTCTCTCTCTCTCTCTCTCTCTCTCTCTCCCCACTATACCCTGTTTACTCTAACTTGACCTAAAATTACCTTATCTCCGTCTTGATTACCGAGTTTTTGCAAGATATTAACACTAGAGTATGGTGCTTGTGGAGAGAGAGAGAGAGAGAGAGAGAGAGAGAGAATTTTCCTTCCAGTGAACCACGTGTAATTGAAGTAAAAAAAGATATTAACACTAGAGTGTGATGCCGGTCGTGGAGAGAGAGAGAGAGAGAGAGAGAAATTCTCTCTCCAGTGAACAATGTGAAATAAAGTGAAAAAAAAAAGATATTAACACAACACTAGAGCATGATGCCGGTCTTGGGGGGGGAGAGAGAGAGAGAGAGAGAGAAAAAAAAAAAATTATCCTTCCAGTGAACTACATGAAATAAACTGAAAAAAAAAAGAAAAAAGAAAAAAAAAATATCTTGGCCAAGTAGAACGGCTGTACCAAAACTTTCCCTTAAACTTCTTAAAATCCGATGATCCAATTTTGCAGTGAAAAATAGGACGTTTAGGTGAAAGCAATCGTTGGTGTTTGTTCCTTGTTCCCTCTCTCAATCCCTCCTTTATGACTGGTTAATATACCTGAATTATTAGCGACATTAATTTGCAGCGGAAGAACAGGTGTCATAGAATACATTACAGGTTCTTATTATGATCAGCTATCGCGTGTAATGATCTCGTTTCGATTTTGGTAATATGATGTTGGGAGGGGAGAAGTGAGAGAGGATCGGGGGAGGAACAAAGATGCAAGAGATGATGGTGAAAAAGGCGGTGTGCGCGTGTGTGTGTGTGTGTGTGTGTGTGTGTGTGTGTGCGTGTGTGTGTGTGCGTGTGTGTGTGTGTGTGCGTGTGCGTGTGTGTGCGTGTGTGTGTGTGTGTGTGTGTGTGTGTGTGTGTGTGTGTGAGAGAGAGAGAGAGAGAGAGAGAGGAGAGAGAGAACCATCAGAGTGACAAACGAGGAAGCAGATGGAATATAACAAGAGGGCAGAGGTATTTATGTGTTTATCCTTCATCAAAATGGGGATAAATTGCTTTCCGCTAATAGCTACCCTCACACCAATCCATAACTTATGAGTTTTAATTATTTCATAGATAATAAAAAAAAGCAGCCATAGACGAATTGAAAGTAGGTCAGTGTGTACAGTATGATACGAGTACTTATATTTTTTTTTTCCTAAATTTTGTATACTGAGAATAAAATCGTTAACTTTCAGTATAATGGAAACACCTAATGTGAATTCATGGTACCTCTGCCTTCATTGGATTGTCTCAGATCGTTTACTGTGCACCTTTTCTCTCTCTTGCCACCACCTCATTCTCTTTACCTCAAACATATCACAAGGCTGAGGAATTACGTAAAGAATGGTGTATTGGCAACAGGACTGACGTTTACAATGCATTCTGGTTCCACTGGTACCACTTGGCGGATTGTGAAAGAGTCGAGCTGCTAATATTACAAACTGAATCCCAGTAACATCTTCCCTCGTTACTGTGGGATCAAACTCTGCGATAACAGGATTACTAGCTCAGTACTATGGCCACTTAACAATTACAGAGGATATATTGGAAACTTAACTGGGATGGAGTACTGCAACTGGGCCGCCTTACTCTACGATTGAGTCCTTGATATGAACTGTAGGGATAGGGATGTTACAGATGCCAAATGGGAAAATCACATATGTGCATCCACCCGCCTTTGTGAGAAGCCTGGTAGAGTTTTTCCGGGATATTCACGACCAAATTGCATCCTGGTTTTTATGTCATCATTGATCACCATTTTACCCCTTGCATCCTTTTCTAGTATTTCCACTTATCATGCGTGCCTCTGCTAAAGTGGACACAGGAGAGGCATCACTAGGGCGTCCACTTTCCCCGCTCGCGTGGATTCAAGTGAAGGGTAAACAGCGGTGGACGGGGAATTTTGGAAAACAGAGTCGGGGCATTTCGGAAAGTGATGGTTATGGCACTAAGGATAATGATGATCAGGCATTTTGGAGAGGGATAGTGTGGCATGTACTGTAGCTTCCCTCGCCAGTGTAGCCAGCATAATACAGGCTTCCCGGAAACCTTAAAGCACATCGGTTAATTCCTTCAGTTTTCCCCGTATTTTTCAGTTTGTCATTCTGTATAACACCAGACTATGATATTTAGCAACAGAAAGTCTCCCTGCGCTCAAAAGGTTAAGGAGAAGTGCATATGATTATTCCAGAAATATACTGTATATGCTAATGTCTGGGCTATCCTTATGAGTAATGACATAAGGGTAACCTCAAGCACTACAAAAATTGGTCCTTGCTCTTAAAAATTCCTGGTAATTATGTCATTGATACAGGTTACACGATACAGCGTTTAATGTAATGGATATTGGGTTTTCCTTATTTCACACAGAGCATCTACCTCTATTGAATTCCTAGTGTTTCCATGAAAAGGCAAGACAAACAGACCTAGTAGCAGAAATCAATTTTAGCCTGGCCAGTATTAGGCCGAGAACAACATAAAACTTGGGGCATAAGAATCCTATTGCCGTGTGTACATTTTAGTTATTTTAGATAATAATTATAGAAATGATGTAAACGTTACCTAGCATAGGGATGATTTTTTTAACCGGAGGAATTAAATGCTTCGTTCGTAGGTGCTTGCAGGTTGATTATAAGGTCTAATGGTAACCTAATTAAAAATGAGAAATAGGTCATCTTAGTGAAGGGAGTAAGGGGTAGACATGCAAGCAGTGAACCCAGGCCATTTTCCACATAGTGAAAATAAAGCGAGAATGATGCAGCTGCAGAGAGAGAGAGAGAGAGAGAGAGAGAGAGAGAGTGTGTGTGTGTGTGTGTGTGTGTGTGTGTGTGTGTGTGTGTGTGTGTGTGTGTGTGTGTGTGTGTGTGAGTGAAAGGAGCAGTAGTTCATTCACCTAAGCTTGGTCCAAATTCTCGACATTTTATTGTTCATTTTAGCTAGTTCAGTGGCAGAAAACGACAATGACACGGCTCTGCATCCTTTTCATAGCACTTCTTCGTAACTAGCACCATATTCAGGTGTTAAAATGTTGTTACAATTCAGCATTTTAGATGGAGAGATGGCTATTGTGGGCCAAGATGAAGTGAACAGAGTATAGTAACAGAAGCAGTGTTGATGAGACGAAGAGCCGTTGATTCTCTCCTGATATCTTATTCACCATGAGTGTGCCGTTTCTTTTTCATGCATATTCCAAAGAAAAAAATATCTTTTTTTTTTTTTCTGTTTCCTCCTTGTCTTTTTAATCTCCTTACCAAAGCTTGATGCCACACCTTCATGACTATATTTCATTGCCAAACAGTCCCGAAGCTTTCTGTGCATATAACTGAACCATTTATCTCGAGACAGCTTTTTCAGATATTCGATGTTGGCCTTTAAATTGGTGTTATTCCAGAAGCTGTAGACAAGGGGGGGAAGGGGGCACGGAACCAGTAAAGACGGGCACAGAATAACCAGACGCTAACCCAACCCTCCTAATAAAGACAAGTTTTCAATTCTGCTTTGAACCCGGGTATGGTACAGCGTGATTTCAATACTGTACCAGAAACATACTTTGAACAATATCACGCGTTGGCTGTCAAATATTGCCCTTCTATTTCTTGCTGTTATTGTGCAGTGTTATTCAGTTTAGGAGAGCGGTTAGGCTGTGAAAGTATTAATAAAAGTTATATACAACCCCGCCAGTTCGAAAAGTTCATTTAGGTTGAACTAAATCTTTTGGAGGTAGTGGGAATAGGATGAAGATGACGTCCTCGGGCTGAAAAGGTAATGAAGACCTCTATTTAAAGCCTACCCCACCCCACTTCTCCCCGAAGGAAAGCCAAAAAAGAACCACACCTCACCGACGGGCAAATAAAGCTCCTGTACTGAGGGAAAATCCATGAGGTTAATGAAACCTAGGAGTCGGTCTAGCATAACCAGTCCCATAGGAGCTGGCATACTAGTAGTAGTAGTAGTAATAGTAGTAGTTATTGTTGTTGTTGCCGCAGGTTCATCTAAATTACGAACCCAGTGGACTGCAGGCTGATGTTGCCCTTCTCCTGCAGTCCACCATCCTCCTTTTGTGAGGGACTGGGAGGGAGCTGAGAGACGTTTGTGTAACAGGGCAGTGAAGCCGCGTGGTTATATCAGTGCCACCACATGAAGGCGACCCTCTCCAGCATCAAACATTGGCATAGCAAGAGAAGGATGTAATGTGGTATTTCTTATAGTGTTTATGGAAAAAAAAAAGAGACACCATAAATATTGAGAAACTGAAGAGGACAGAGTTCAGTGTAGAGAGTTGAGTGTTGCTTGAAGGAAGGGGATAAGGAGAGGAACCTACAGACACTCAGGCTCCTATGACTCACTCTACGCTGAATAAAATCGTCTGGCGTTAAGTGGAGTAGAAAACCAGGGTTGTCCTGACCAGAAACGGCTCATGACACCAGTTTTAAATCTCACGTACTCTTATGACTCAGTATCAGGTGAAGAAAATCCAGGAATATAATACGAGGAATATAATACCAGGAATATAATACGAGAGGAAGTGACCGTGACCTTGTTAACCCCTTCGCTACGAGGTTTCTCTCGTAAGATAAAATAAATTAAGGAGAAAACAATAAGAGAGAGAGAGAGAGAGAGAGAGAGAGAGAGAGAGAGAGAGAGAGAATCGTTTGATGATGGCAACTTTAAAATAGGCATCATCATCAAGGACAACCCCTTCAATCACCTGACGCATTTGTTTTTTCTGCTTTCAGAGGATGTTATTTAGATTAAGAGAGACTTTTCCACCTGGAGGATTTAGATTTAGGCCAAAATAACCCTTTTACCAACACAGGTCCATCCTATGTTAAAATATGATAGTGGGTCATGGAATGCAAGGGGTTAATGGTGACTTTTTTTAAAATCATGCATTGCGAGGGGATTCTGCTGAGTCAGATTCATGGACGAAACCAAGAATAAAATACAGAAGGCTTCACTGTACTAAATGGGAAAACCTAATGATTCCTGTGACGTATTTGGCAGTCTGTTAGTTAATTTCAGACGATCCTGTTCCGTTTTTGAGATTTCCGAACTAAAGAGGTTAGAAATCGCCTTTATTATCCCCAACCTAACTTACATTCTTCAGCCAAACTTAGTCGTGTGTACGTAGAAAATATGAAAAATATATTGTCACAATTGAAAGGGTTTAGGGTTATATTTTTTTTCCTGTTCTTTGTAATTTTAATGTGTGCGAACTGTATTTAACTCTTAAATCGGATTGGAAGATACTTTTTTGTGCAGGGAAGAAGGAACCAAAGGCCAGAAGCTTTTAGAAAGGGAGGAGTTAGATATAGTCTCGTTTAAATCCTTTCATTACTTAGGAACTCTAGTAATCTGAAGGAAAAAAAGGTCAGGTTGTTGCCCAAACAAATAAATAAATACATAAATAAACTAACAAGCACTCTGAGTGAGCATACCTCCGCCAGTGCCATTGCCATTAAACAGGATCCGCATCCGGATCCGTGGAGATATTGTGTAGAATACATTGGATTCGGATCCTTCCTCAAATATAATAAATTGTTCCTTAACCCATTGCCCACCCTTACACAAAATTGAATTGAAATTCACTGAGAACATCTGGAGATATTATACATAAGATAAGGATCCGTCCCCAAATTTAATGAATTCTTCCTTGGCCCATGGCCCGCCCTTCCACAAAATTTCATTGCAATTCAATGAGAACTTTTGGAGATATCGTCTGGACAAACAGACAAACATAGGTGAATACATAACATTCAAGGGAGGCGGTGGCTGAATCGGTAGAGGCGGCCTATAGTCCTAATGGACCGAGGATCGAATCCCGGTTGGGGCAAGGAACAGTTTAAAGAATTTGAATTTCATAACAGCAGACTTTACTGATCTACCAGTAGACCCGCCGACGAGTAAAAATACCCCCGTTAATACCAGTACACTAGTCCTGTGTGAGACAGTCCTAGCATGTACCGGTATCGAATATGGTCGGTTGATGTTAGCGTCGAAGTGGTGACGTGTGGAGCTGTGAAGGAGGACTACTGAGCCTTGGGATAGGCCACTGCCCTCGAGAAATAGGACCTGAAGCCTTGGCCTAGAGTCAGACACATTTAAAAAAAAAAAATCGTTGGCGGAGGTGATAAAATGTGCAAGGAAGAAGGAACCAAAGGGTAGAAGCTTTTTAATCCTTTTTTTGTTAAGTTGGCATCTGAACAAAGTTGTCTGGTTGTAGCAAAAAAGTGTTAATGAATAAAAAATAATGAAAAAATAAATACGCGTACATAAGTTTCACCCACAGATTTGAAATATTTACTGTAAAATATGCGTGTTATTGTTTGCAGTAAGTTCATATAGCTACGTTGCATCGAGTATAAAGAAATAGATGAAAAAATGCTGTAATATTGCTTCTCTCATAAAAACGCAACATTGCAGCGAAAGAAATTGCCCTTGATGTAAAATTAATCTCTTAGTCCAGAAAAGCTACGTGATTTAATAAAATATGTAATTGGGCAACTCTGGTTCAAACAAAAATGGAATTAGTTTGTCTGTCTGTGGGCGGGTGGATGTGGGTGTCTTTGGGGGACTGAGTTTGGGTTGGTGTAGGTGTGGGTGTGTGGGGTGGGAGAATGGGTGAGTGAATGGGTGGGTGGACGCATGTGTTGGTGGATACGTGGGAATATATGTGTGTGCGTGCGTGGTGTGGGTGGGATGTGGGTGTGGGTATTGTGTGGAGGTTTCTGTAGGTGGGGTCTGGGTATGTATATATATATATGTGTGTGTGGGTGGGTTTGGGTGTGAGTGTAGATGTGCTTTCCAGTTTTGCTAATGTAAGTTTTTTCTTCTGGGTCAGCATGATTCTGTACTTAGGCACAGAAAGAACTTTGTTGCTGTCTGTATATTTGTAGACGTAAATAATGGATACTTATAGTCTGTTTTGCCTTTGTGAGAAAAAATGCATTCCCCTTCACTGGCTCAGAATTTTAGTTTGTTATCCGTGTGTGTGTGTGTGTGTGTGTGTGTGTGTGTGTGTGTGTGTGTGTGTGTGTGTGTGTGTGTGTGTGTGTGAATCTGTGCATGCATGTGCTTTTGTGTAGCTGCATTTAACATACTCACTTAGCAGGGAATTTCAACATGAAATAATTTTTCTGGCAGTGACGTGGATGAACTCTTAATAGTTTTCATTATTATAAAGGAATTATTTCTTCACTACGATGACTTCTTTTTATCATGCCATTATGATGACACGAATTTATTTATTTATTTACATTCTTTTTTTGCTCAGTTTTAGTAGTATGTGTAGGGGATGATCATAATTACATATAGCCCCCTCAGTTCTTAAAGTGTTCTCTAAACTGAAATAAGTCGCCTGGAAGAAATAATAAGATGTGGGAATGGAAGGGTTAATGACAACTACAAACCCTCATAGAGTAAGAGTGAGTTTCTAAGCTTAATTAGTTCCTTAGTAGTTACTGAAATAGAGTAATAGGCCTCGAAGTGAAGACGTCAAGTGCGTAGTTTCATGAGTGTGTGTGTGTGTGTGTGTGTGTGTGTGTGTGTGTGTGTGTGTGTGTGTGAGAGAGAGAGAGAGAGAGAGAGAGAGAGAGAGA
>NC_137050.1:49939270-49949270 GCF_032717465.1 Coenobita brevimanus
TCCTGTTCCCTTCTGTTCCGTCTCTTCCTCCTCTTTCTTTTTGTCAGCGTTCTTCCCATCCCTTTCAATCTTCTTCCCTTCCTCTCGTGTCTCTTCCATCTTTTCCTTTTCCCAAATTGTCCTGCCATCTCTTGCCTTCCCTCTCCTTGCCTTTCTTACCAGCGTCTTATCTCTTCCCTTCTTCTTCTGCCATCTCCGTCCCTCCCCTCGCCACCTCCTTCATTTCCCTCACAAGAAGCAAAGAGGTAAGGTGGAGGAGGCGAGCGAGGAGGGAGATCTGATCCAAGAATACACCGAATGCATTATAGTTCCCTGCTCACCCTGATCCCCTTTTAGGCAAGGCTTCAGGTTTTGCTCTAAATCGTAAATGGCTTGAAATATCACGCATGACGTCTCCAGTCTGTGTCGGAGGCATGGTTGTGGGATAGAACTTCTGCTGTGTATAGTTTAATGCATTGGAATGGAAAATTATGCAATCGGTGCAGTTTTCATGGTCATATTCCTCCATAAAAATTGTGATTGTATATTACTGCCTGCAAGTTTTCATTCCTAAAAGTAGTAGTAGTAGTAATACTGGTAGAAGTAGTAGTAATAGCAATAGCAGTGGTAAAACAGTAGCCTTAGTAGTAGTAGTAGTAGTAGTAGTAGTAGTGGTAATAGTACTTGTAATAGTAGTTGTAATTCCAGGCTCATCCAAACTCGAATCCAGTGAACTTTAAGTTACCCTTCTGCACTCCACTATCTTCCCTTTAGGTGGAATAGGGAAGGAAGTGAATAACAATTAATTACAAGAACTGCATTGAAGAGACGTGAGCAATCGTGTGGAAACTTATTAGATGGGGTTTTCCAAGGGATTGTGGTGGAAATGTAATTGCAATACATTCGTTCTGAAATGGTTTGCTCTACGCTCAGGGACATTAATGGGTTGAGTGAAGAACCCTGGGCAGTAGTTGTGTGTGTGTGTGTGTGTGTGTGTGTGTGTGTGTGTGTGTGTGTGTGTGTGTGTGTGTGTGTGTGTGTGTGTGTTTGCTAATGTTTTCGACCCATTGCATAAATAGACAGTCCGTTCTCTTGAAGCCTATCAATCTTCCATAGTGTCAAGTACCTTCATAGAGTACATATATCATACGTGCATCAAACACGCCTCTTTCATTACTGTGATTTATAACTTCAAGGGATCTGCTAAATTATAACAGCCGTCAGACTACTGTAGCTTTAGAATGCTCTCATACCTCCGCCAGCGCAAGTAGAATTTATAATTAGCTTCTGTAATAATTATTCTTTCCTGCCAGACTAATACTGTTAATTCCACGGTCTTAGTCTGCCCCGTTACACAGCATC
The DNA here is from genome assembly GCF_032717465.1 of Coenobita brevimanus. Lineage (NCBI taxonomy): Eukaryota > Metazoa > Arthropoda > Malacostraca > Decapoda > Coenobitidae > Coenobita > Coenobita brevimanus. The sequence goes on from NC_137050.1 coordinate 49,940,612, forward strand.
AGCTCATCAGCGTACATCCCTCCGCCAATGCCAGTAAAATTTGTTATTTATTTTTGCATCCGGACTCAGATTCACCTAAAAGAAAAATAATCTAATTAGCTCTTCCTTGCATTACTGGCCATTTATCCTCCGGTTTTCACGGAAACCCGATAACACTTTTTGAAATATCGTGTACACAATCAACCACACATACGCGGAGAAATAAATAACCGCCGTCCAGCTTCGTTAGCGGAGCTAAAATGCAGACAGTACTTATATCGTAATACTTAAATAGTGAAGGAAGACAGTGATATATGTTAGAAATACCAAGCCCTGTCAGCTTAGTCGGAATGTCAAACGAAACGTATTTCATATGTTGACTGCATGGACAGAGAATACATTTTGAATGGATGCAAAGACAACACTTAAATCACCATAACAGCATAATAATATCATCACTAACTAGATGTAAATTAAGCTATACAGAGACTTCTAATATAATAGGGGTTTACGGTGATTTTTTTTATAACCCGCTGAGTGCAAGAAAATCCTTCCTAGTAAAAGTACTGTAATACCATAGTTCATAATCCAGAGTAGCTGGAATAATAGCTGTAGCACCAGATTCATCTGAAATATGAAACCAGTGGACTGCAGGTTGAAGCGCCGCAGTCCATCCTCCTCCTTTCGGGGGAATAGGGAGGAAGTTGAGGGATATTTGTATAGCCGGGCAACGAAGCCACCTGGTTATATCAGTGCCACCACGTGAAGGCGTCCGTTTCCACCACCTATAGGCAGAGTAAAGCAGAATTATAGACATACTGTAAATGGGTGAACTACGCATTTAGTATAGGTCCGTATGAAACCGATATAATGAAATCCACAGTTAATGCATAAACCGCACGTTCTAAAAAGGCTATTAAATTGCAATCATCGTTAATCCTTAATGATAATGTAATTAATAAGTCCAAGCCTTATTGCACATTAATTTGACCAGTGATAAGCTCTGCCGGATTAGCGAAGCAAGGTAAACATAGGAGGTGCGTTGTTGCTTCCTGGCACAGTGCAGGACAGGCGGGGGGTGAGAGAGAGAGAGAGAGAGAGAGAGAGAGAGAGAGAGAGAGAGAGAGTCTAACCTTTTATTATGTAGTCGTCTGTTTTGATTTATTCTTGCTACCTCCAGACGGTTTTATTCAGCTTTTGAGAGGTCTATTAAATCATCATCATCATCATCATCATCCGGACTTCCTTTCCCACCCAAGGGCAGGGTGAGGAGTAGCAATGTCCAGACAGCTCAAACATGCCCAATCCAAACAGGCCACACTTCCATTCACTCATCATTCAAGCCCCCGGAATCCTGGCTCCACCGGATACGCATAAAAACACTCACCACATTCTGCAGCTTCACTCAAACGTATCCGGTTGAGTCAATCCGGATGCTGCCATGCTCAGAAGGAGTGCCAGTACCCCTGATCATGCATTTCTCCTCACAACATTCAACCAGCTAGCTCGAGCTCTTGTCAGTTCCCTAGCCTCACCGACTTCCAAACTTCTTTTCCACAAACACTCATCCACCATATCTCTCCACCTTCTCCTTGGCCTACTCGCCTCCTCCCTCCTTCAAATTCGCTCAGGTATACCTTTTTCACCACTCTGTTGTTATCCATTCTTTCCATATGACCATACCATCTCAGAACACACTTCGATTCTGGTGTCCACCGACTTCCTCACTCCACACCATTCATGAATCACACTATTTCGTATCCTATCCACCTTCTGTACTCCACATACATTCCTCAACAGTCCCATCTCCACTGCTCTTACTCTTTACTTTTCATTTTCATGCCACACCATAGTCTCACACCCATATGGTAGAGTTGGCACTAACACTCCCTCATGTAAGCCTCGTGCAGCTTCAACACTCAAGCCTCTGTTTCTTATCAAGGCTTTCATTACACCAGCTACTTTTCTTCCTTGTGTCACTCTACTTTCAACTTCTTTTGCACATTTTCCTCTCTTTTCTGTCACTGTACCCAAGTATTTGAACTCTCTCACCAATTCCAGTCTCTCTCCATTCAATGTGACATCACACTGGGAGTCATCTTCTCTCTTAGTAATCATCACTTTACTCTTCTCTACATTTACTCTCAAGGCACGACTCTCAGACATCAGCAAAACTCTGCACTAGCCTACCAAGTTCCTGTCCGGTACTTGCAGTAGTACTGCATCATCAGCATACAACAAATTTGAGATATTCCATCCATCACCATTCATTACCAGCGCCATCCCTCTCTCCATAACTCGTGTTTTCACTTCTCTCATCACCCCATCCATATATATATTTTGAACAACCATGGGGACATCACACAACCTTGTCGCACGCCCACACCGATCGTGAACCATTCACTTAGATGCCCGTTAACCCTTACACATGCTTCGCTACCATTATAAAAACTCTTGACAGCACCTAGCAGCTTACCATCTACACCATACATGCGCAAAACTTTCCACAATCCCTCTCTGTCTACTTTGTCGTATTCTTTTTCTAGATCCATGAATGCCATAAACACCGTATGGTCCTTCTCACAAGCCTTCTCTGCTATCTGATTCACTGCAAATTCTTGGTCCACACATCCTCTGCCACTCCTAAAGCCACCCTGTCCATCACTCACTAGGACTTGTGATATCTCTCTTACTTTCTCTGTAACAATTCTTCCATATACCTTCCCTATCACACTCAGTAAACTTATGCCACGATAATTCTTGCACTCACTTCGCTCACCTTTATTTTTGTACAGGGGTACAATCACAGCCTGTTTCCATTCTGCATGCACAGTTTCACTCATCCATGCCTTCTTACATATCTCCAACAAGCACTTCATTCCACTCTCACCACCACACTCAAGCATCTCTGCATACACCTCATCAACCCCAGCTGCTTTCCCATTTTTCAGTCGTTTCAGAGCGTTCTTCACCTGTGCCACGTCTCCTGGCACTGCATTCCTTCTCTGCACACACCCCAAAACCAATCATGTTTACAGCCGCTCTGCTCTCTCTATTCCCATTCATCTATTAAAATGACGCAATTAATGAAGACTACTGTATCCGACAATTGAAGTTCCGATAGTCTCTCCTGGGCAGAAGAAAATGGGACGTGATTGATGAATGAAAATGGGGTCCCCTAAGTATTGGGGTTAAATATAGCGGGGATGTTGGGAAAACTACCGTATTTTTTAGCAGAGAGATAAATAAGCAGATGCAGGTGGACGGATGTAAACAGATGGAAAGCTGATGAGAAACAAGTGTACGAAATTTTAGTAGGTTAAGTGACTGTAAAAGCGTAATTGTGAGAGCTTGTAAGGCCTGATTTTTGTGACCCGCATTTTTGCTAGATTTGGTGGTTCCCTAACATCTCCGAGGCGATTAATTTTGCGGACAATTTGGCGTGTTTTCTTCTAACGAAACTGAGTGAATCTAAGTTTGAACAGTCATGATAATCAAATCATTTACCCTTAAGATATGAAGAGGGAATAAGTCTCCTGGGTTACATGTCAGATCCTACTTTCCAGTCTCGTTACCCCTCGCAATCACTTGAACTAAAAGGAATTGCGGATATTCACCACTTTATTAAAAAAGCGCAAAACACGTTATTAAATTTAAATGTTACTGTAGCAAAGGTAAAGGTGCGAGCATACGCAGTGAGACGCTTAGCCGCGGTGCTCATCTCCGTAGCATAGGCCTTTGAGCCTGTAGCGGGCTATTCACCCAATAACCTGGGATACATAGTCACTGCATCAGCTAGGTTGCCACAATTGCCTCTCCTAAGTGTTACCCAAGGCACACATTTTACCCACCAACCCTCAAAGGGTGGATGGACACCTGGTCAAGTGACCCCAGCTGCCCACACCAGGATTCCAACCCTGGCGCTAACGGGCCGGCAGCTACTCTTATTTTAGACATAACTTCAGCAAAAATAAATAAATTAACAAAACGAAAAACATCCCTTCAGTATATAAATAATAATGTTTTAAAATATGCAAGAATACAATAGTAAAGAAGTGCCAGTGAACCTTCTAAATTAACGAGAACACGGCTCTCAGGCTGGGTCCATCTCCCTGTGCACACACCAGAGAGAGGGGGGGGGGGAGTGAGAGGGAGGGGAAAAAGAGAGAGAGCCACAGTCCTCTCCCCTGGGCTGGTAAAAGGATTCGCAGGTCCTCAGGCATCTCGGTGTCTCTTTGTGGGTTTCCCTGTGTAAATATTCAGTGAGATTCGATGCGCCAGCCTCGGCAAGAACATACACACCACATTCTCTCTCTCTCTCTCTCTCTCTCTCTCTGTGGTGCTTATTTTTCTCCATTAGTGGCTGACGCACGTTTGTCACTGAATTGTATGAAATGCAGAGATAGAAAAGTGCGTTTGAAAAATTATATATTTTTTCGCGAGACGTTCTTTTGTCATAAATTTCTTTTCCTCACGTTTTGTATCATTATTAAGAAGTTGTAGAAAATGTGGGCTTATGGAATAAATTATTGGAAAATTTCGTCCCTTTTAGGTGTGACACATATTTAACAATTTAAAAATTTGAGACAAACTTTGTGGTGGACAGTTTGCCTCACAATTGTATTATAAGAAGGTGAAGATTATAATAACAGTGTCCTGTTTATTTCAGAGGTGGGCTTGGCTCTGCACTGTGATTAACGAAGCCAGCGAGACGAGGCAAACAATTCCTTGCCTTACTGAAGCCAAAGGTATGTCAGATTTTCAGTAATTTGTTGAAGCGAGGCTGAAAATCTCGTCTTTTAACCTCACCTTATACCTGCGTTGTCAGCATACCTCTTGTGTTACTGGATAGACTGGTATAACATAAATATCTTGAACCTTTTCGCACCAAAGGATAGGATGAGGAAATAAGGGATCCCTCATACTCGATTCCGCTAAGTTACTGTGTATTTCCAAGCCCGTTTTATACAGTATTCTATAAATAATTTTCTCGTCATGAATAAAATTGCACTAGATTTGATTGTCATTATGAGTGTCATTCAAGCAATGGACAGACAGTTTTGGTAGTTTTCTTCGTTTTTTCCCAACAAGAAATTATATTCTGCTCCATTTCTGAGTTGCTTTACGTGCGTCGATAAAATGTTAAGTACTGGTATATGAAGGAGGCGCTTGCATACTTTTGTGCTATTATTCTTATTTTTCAAGCTGTTAGGAAATATATATGGCTAAAGATGTCACCGCGACAATACTGAATATCGCACAGCACCCATTCTTCACAGGATTTACTGCATGTGCCCCGACCCATCGATCACCACATTCCCAGCCCATCCTGCTTGCTCCTTTCCATCCACTTCCCTATTTTCCTATTTTTCTTCATCTCCCACACACCTATTTCTTAAGAGATATCTGTGACTTCAGCCTCCCCACAACCAACATACTCCCACACACATCTCACGTTTCCACAAGGTGTATTCGTGCCAACACAACGAACGTATGTGGTCGATGAATGCGGTCCTTTATATTTACATTATTTACTGATTTAGAGTACATTGATATAAATAAATTGTTGTCCAAATGATAAGGTATGAAATTAGGAAGAGATCGAAACTTTCTTGACCTTTCTAATGCGTTAATGCCATCCCACTCAGAACCAAAAAAAAAAAAAATGGTGTAAGAATAGGAAATAATCCATCCTCTCTCTCTCTCTCTCTCTCTCTCTCTCTCTCTCTCTCTCTCTCTCTCTCTCTCTCTCTCTCTCTCTCTCTCTCTCCCCAGCATGTCGCCTGAAATTGTCGCTTGGTGTATTGGTCCTGTTAATGGTCGCTTCTTTCCCCATGATTTTCCCCTCTTTACGCTGATGACTATGACGCTTCCCTTCGTTAGTGTAAACATTATGCTCAGATAAATGCTCCTGGATGTGTGTCAACAGAGAGAGAGGGGAATCATAGGCAAGTACCGTTGTTTGGGGTTGAAAATTGTTGAATATTGTAAGGTATTATTATTGCTGTTATTATTATTATTATTATTATTATTATTATTATTATTATTATTATTATTTTTACTATTTTCGTTATTATATTCCTTCTCCTCCTCCTCCTCCTCCTCCCACCTTTATTTCCCCACTTACAGGAGGGGTGAGGTAGGGTCCATAGAGCGAGAGAGAGAGAGAGATCCTGCCTAGTTAAATGGGCCACATATTCACCAACTCACCACTCAGTCCCCCGGAATCCTTACTCCACCTCATGGGCACACCGTCCACACGTAGCTTCATAAATACCTATTAAACAGAATCACACCGACGACTTCCAAGCATAAAAAGAGATGCCAAAGCCTTTTATTTCACTCCGTTCGAAATTCTACCAACCAGCTCGATCGCTTGTCAGTTCCCTCTCCTCATCAACCCCTAAACCTCTGCCACATAAATATTTACCACATCCGTCCATCTCACAGAAATATTTACCACATCTGTCCATCTCACAGAAATATTTACCACATCTGTCCATCTCACATAAATATTTACCACATCTGTCCATCTCACATAAATATTTACCACATCTGTCCATCTCACATAAATATTTACCACATCCGTCCATCTCACATAAATATTTACCACATCTGTCCATCTCACATAAATATTTACCACATCTGTCCACCTCACATAAATATTTACCACAGTTATCCTTGTCACATAAATATTTACCACATATGTCCATCTCACGTAATTATTTACCACATCTGTCCATCTCACATAAATATTTACCACAGATATCCATCTCACATCAATATTTACCACACCTATCCATCTCACATAAATATTTACCACATCTGTTCATCTCACATTAATATTTACCACACAATTATATCCACCTTGGTGTTATCCTACCACGCTTCCTCCCGCCGTCAAACTCTCTCTCTCTCTCTCTCTCTCTCTCTCTCTCACACACACACACACACACACACACACACACACACACACACACACACACACACACACACACACACACACACACACACACACACACACACACACACACACACACACACACACACACACACACTCTTCACCAGTCCATTTATACCCATTCTCTCCACATGACCATATTTGGACACACACACACACACACACACACACACACACACACACACACACACACACACACACACTTTTCACCAGTCCATTTATACCCATTCTCTCCACATGACCATATTTGGTGACATATTATATTACCTAAATATTTCTCTCTCATAAGTAGCACAAAAGATGTAAGCTTACGGTAATTGCAGTGTTTTTAAAGTTTGGGCTACTCTTGCGTTCCGCTTAGAAAAAGAATAAAGTCCAGATAACGTAGTGCATTATATCTGTAGCATCGTCCTAGCCCTCACCCGAGAGAGAGAGAGAGAGAGAGAGAGAGAGAGAGAGAGAGAGAGAGACAGCAATCACTTAGGAAAAAAAGAAAGAAAATCCAGATACCGTAGTGCCTTAATTCTGTATCCCCGCCCTAGCCCTCATCCAGGGGAGAGAGAGAGAGAGAGAGAGAGAGAGAGAGAGAGAGAGAGAGAGAGAGACTTGCGAACAAATGTATAGACAGGCAGATTTACAAGTTGATTTTCAGACAGATTTTCAAACTGACAGACAGACAGATAGACTGGCTGACAGAGACAGACTTACAAACAGGTTTACAGTATGACAAATAGACAGAAAGAGTTACAAATAGATTTACAGATAGACTGGCAGACAGACATACAGCCCTGCAGATTTACAGACAGTGTGAGACAGACAGACTGACAGTGAGAGGCAAACAAACAGACAGACTTAAAAATAGAGCTACAGACTGACAGAGACTGGCTGACAGACCAATGATAAGACTGACCGACTGACTGGCTCCTTCATCCCATCCGACCTCGCTCTCTCCACCCCCTCACCCCTACCGACATCGCTCTCTCCACCCCCTCACCCCTACCGACATCGCTCTCTCCACTCCCTCACCCCATCCGCCCTCGCTCTCTCCACGACCTCGCTCTCTCCACGACCTCGCTCTCTCCACCACCTCACCATCCGACCTCGCTCTCTCCACCACCTCATCCCATCTCTCTCTACCACCTCACCCCATCTCTCTTTCTCTCTCTCTCCACCCCCTCACCCCATCCAACCTCGCTCTCTCCACCCCCTTACCCCATCCAGCCCCGCTCTCTTTCCACCCCCTCACTCCATCCGACCTCGCTCTCTCCACCCCCTCACCCCATCCGACCTCGCTCTCTCCACCCCCTCACCCCATCCAACCTCGCTCTCTCCACCCCCTCACCCCATCCGACCTCGCTCTCTCCACCCCCTCACCCCATCCGACCTCGCTCTCTCCACCCCCTCACCCCATCCGACCTCGCTCTCTCCACCCCTCACCCACGCCCACTTAGCGACATAATATCCTGCTTTCAACAATAAACTGACTGCGACTGAGGAGGAGGGAGTTAATTGAAAAGCATCAGTTGTAAGATACCTCAAGGATTTAATTGAGATGATTCAGTGATGGAGAATTGAGATATAATGCTGAAAACTGCTACTCTCTCTCTCTCTCTCTCTCTCTCTCTCTCTCAGATGATTCATTGATGGAGAAGTCAGTTATAATGCTGAAAACTGCTTCTCTCTCTCTCTCTCTCTCTCTCTCTCTCTCTCTCTCTCTCT
>NC_137050.1:49954270-49959270 GCF_032717465.1 Coenobita brevimanus
CTATTTTAATTTCCATTTGGAAGCTTTCTGAGATCCCAAAGCTAAAGACTTGTTCCTTCCTCATAGTTATTGTGTAGCAGAGTCTAATGGATGATGATTATGATGTGTGTGTGTGTGTGTGTGTGTGTAACTGAACGAGAAAGAACTTAACATTCACTCGGACAACGACAGGCAACCGTCACTTGATAAATCTAAGTCCGCATATTAATTTTGGCTGTGAACAAATTGAGGTAAAGAGATACTGTTCAAAGATCTCGTGGTTTTCCCGGGAATCGAATCCGGTAACTATTAATATCGGATCCAGTGTGCTACTTTCGTTTTTAAGATGATGAAAAGAGGACGGAAAAACAAATTAAGTAAACAGAAATTTTATACAGCATATTACAGGTGTCCTCTATTCGTAAAAAATCCATAACAGTTGGACTTGAATTGCTGTAGGTTGAAGTTTAGGAGGAAACTGATCTGGTGAAACGAGTTCCAAAGAGAAGCAGTTCGGGGAATAAAGGAATTCTGATAGGCAGTTCTGCAATACGGTAGTGTGACAGTCAAGTCATGAGCGCCAGGTAGGCCTACCCGTATAACACGAGGGAATACATGAAGAAGTGGCATAGCGGATGCAACTTTATCAGAGCATTTGCCATTAAAGTATTTGTAAAATAATGCTAGGGAGTCACCATTCCGTCATGGTAGTAGGGGAGGTAGTTCATTTGTAATTGCTGGGTTATTAAATATTCTTATAGCTTTGTTCTGAATTTTGTACCGTTGTTTTAACGTACCCTCTCCACACCCACTCCACAAGGGTGAGCAATATTTGAAGTGAGAGTGCACATGACTCTCTTAAATTATAGCTACCTGCTCGTTAGTGGAGAATTACAGTTTTAGTAAGTGGTCTGACATGAGAGGTCCAACTGAACGTATTATTAAATGAAACACCGCTAATATCAATACTTTTAAGGACTGGAATATTGGTTGCATTGAAGGCAATACAGGATTCAGGCAATATCTGTCTATTAGTAAATTGGATATATTTGCTTTTTCGTGTATTAAATGAGACAATTATTTTGTCCCAATTCAGCGATCTAGAACAAGTCTTGATTTAAGGAGATCGCTGAGCTGAGTTGCGAGATATCAGACTTTGTGAATGTGAAGGGACTGAAGGTTTGAGTCATCTGCATATGAGTGAATGGGATTATGGGTCACAGACAAGAGATCATTAATTTGAATGAGGAACAGGGCTGGAGCCAGGACTAATCCTTGTGGCATGCTGGCATTAATTGAGTGGAAATCGGAATATACATAATCTTCCGTTACTCTTATCTTTCTGTTACTTAGACATGCCGTGTTGATGTTGATTATCTTATTTAATAATATTTTCATTGCCCTAACATTTTTTTACACGCTTTTTTTTGTGTGTGCGATGTTATTTATTCATAATTTCCACATACTGTCGCCCAAAAAAGTATCCTTGCTAATGTAACATGAGCCATTTTGACACAGCAGACGAGGCAATATGGAATACCCACACTGCTCCAGTCCCTCTAAGCATTGTGGAGTCCTGTGTTCACGTGAGGAAGGATACTTTTTTAAGCGACAGTACATTCATTTTTCACCTGCATTTTATTTTTTTTTCAATTCATAAATTTCTGGACATTCATTTTTTACGTGATTTTTTGTGGTGTTATTTTCTTATGATTTCCTCGGTCATCGATTTTTCAGTGGCATATTTTACTCACGTTATTTGTTCATAATTCCCGTATATCCATTTTTCACACAATTTTCGTTTTGGTGATAGTTTCTCCTTATTCGTAATTTTCCCGGACATCCATTTTCCACATGCATTTTTTTTTTTTTCATGTAATTCTGATGATAATGTTATCGTATTTATTCTCATTTACCCCACCGTGATTCAACTTTGTATTTTTTTTTAAATATTGTTGATGAAGAGATGAAGATTTTTTTTTTTTTATTTACTAATTTTCCTGAGCCTCCTTTTTTTTTTTTTTTTTTTACACGCATTTATATTTCCCTCAAGATCTTCTCATTTACTAATAGTTTTCATGCGCCTCCATTTTCTTTTTTTTAATCATATTTCTCCCTCGATCTTCTTATTTACGTAAATTTTTCCTGCTTCTCTATTTTTTTTTTTTTTTTTCACGCATTTATCGTTCCCTGTAGGCTAACTAAGATTTTTTCTGCGCATCCATTTTTTTTTTTTTTTTTTACTCCTCACGGTCTTCTCATTTACGTAAATTTTTCCTGTGCTTCCATTTTCTTAAACGCATTTATCGTCTCCCTTACTAAATTTTTTTTTTGCGCATGCACTATAATTTTTCCTACGCATCCATAATAATTTTTCCAACGCATCCATTATAATTTTTCCTACGCATCCATTATAATTTTTCCAACGCATCCATTATAATTTTTCCTACGCATCTATCTTTTTTACACGTATTTTTATCCCCTTCCGTGACCAATATTTTCTCAGTTTCACCCAGCCCGCCTGCCTTCACTCGGCGTGGAAGCAGCTGGGGTCCTCTCAGCTTAGCGATGATTTCCTCGGCTACCTGGATTTCACCTGCTCGTGCCCCTGGTTTTCGGGGAATTATTAGCGAGTGGCGGGTGTTTGGCGGTGGCGTTTTTTCCTTATGAATGCATTTAATTGTGGCTCAGTCGGGCGTTCCGTGTGTGGGTGTGTGTGTGTGGGTGGGTGGGTGGGTGGTCGAAAAGGTAAATACACCAGATGCCGCCTGCTAAGAGAGAGAGAGAGAGACTTTTATTATTATTATTATTATTATTATTATTATTATTATTATTATTGCAGATACACGAGACAGAGAAAGGACCGTATACTTGTCGGTTACGGAGGCCCCCTAACATCTCTTCCTAAGCGATTTATTTTGCCTATTGCACCTTACCGTCCTTCCTTGTGTTCCATAAGTCATACTAACATCGCCATCCCCTGCGTAGATAACATGCAAAAGGGTATTAACCAGTCGTATCCCAAAATAAATCATCAAGGAAGAGGTGTTGGGGAGCTTCTTGACTTGACGAGAATACGAGCTAGAGTGTCTGGGATGCTGGGGTGAGATTGATTCCCAGTCGTAATTTAGTATATGATTTTACAGGACGAACTAGACAAGGGAAGATTTTGCACTCCTTTCCTTGATCATCCTGCAGAAAACAAAATCTACTGTAATTTTCGCACCGTAACTTAAGATTTATTTTTGAAGTTAGAACAGGACCAAGTGGAATATTTTGCAGCCTCCTTGTCCCTCCTGCATATCAAAACCTGAGTTACGACAGGAATTGATCGTAGGTGCGTTTGTGTATCTGAATTCTTGGTAACGTCTAAGTCGCAGGCTTTCCATACATGATCGTGAGAATACTGAGTCTAATGTACAAAACTGTGCTGTCAGTCAAGAAATTAACTGATACTGTGTGGACATGCTGTCTTTTCCCTTCTACAAACTCCTTTCTATCGTCCTGTTGGCTGAGTTAATCCATTCAAAGCTGTGACGTGCTGTATAATTCATTGCCGAACCACTCAACGAAGAACCTCTTTCATAAATATAAAATTTCCATCTCATCCTCCTACCCAGTTGCCACAGCTTGGGTTTCACATTTCAGAACTTAATTTTATCAGAGTATCTTTCTCACCCGCCAACCAGGCTCTTATCAGTTTTCCATCCCATCTACAATGATATGATAATCCTCAGCACTGCCCTGCCTCAGCTCTCGTGCCAGTAAAATACCTAAGCACCCTTCTTTCTACACACACACACACACACACACACACACACACACACGTTCCATTAATGTTCACTACAATTTCTCTGTATATTAATTTTGTCCTACTTTGTGTTTGAAGCAAGCATAACTTTCTATTCAGACACATGTTTGCAGTTCAGTCGACACCGTTTACAGTTTTCCCGAGTGTGTGTGTGTGTGTGTGTGTGTGTGTGTGTGTAATATTCACATAACCCGTGCCTGCTTATCCATTCAGATCATCCATTATCAACACACGATAACTCCTTGATATGTGTTCTCTCAGTGCCCGGTTAATGGTAGGTGGGGGCGCCCACCATCCACCCACTTTGGGGGCCTGCCCTTTCTGCTCTTCCTTCCTTCCTTCCTCTTTTATCTTTCTTTCCTTCATTCTTTCTTCTTCCTTCGGCCTATGGATGACTCTACACTGAGTGACAAGCCAAATGGTTTCCTATACACCAGGAAACCATTTACTATGCGGGGTGGTAACCATATAACCAAATTATGGCACCTGCTGGTTTAGTGGGTAATTAAGGCACTCCAATCGGATTGAGCCTGAGTAGGTTTATGTCCAAAAAGTGGTTGGGGTTTATTGCTCATGTACTGCCACACAGGGATGAGTGAGGTTGGTCACTTTCATCTAAAATTTCAGGACCAACATGCATAGCCCCGGGCTCCTGTGCTCCTCATGGGCCAACATAGGATTGGATGATGGATATATATATATATATATATATATATATATATATATATATATAAGTGCTTGACAAAAGTATTGGGCTCCTATGTCAAGGTGCCCAATACTTTTGGCAAAAAAAGAATCACCCTTTTTGGGAGAAAAAATTTAGTCAGAAGTTTTGGGCACTAACATGACATCACGGCAGCCCGAGGCGTTACTGCGCGCTGGTTGGCTGGTGCCTCAGTTGCCTGCGGTCTGCGAGAGAGAGGGGAACCCAGCCGCTCCTCCCACTCGTTGCGCCATTTTTTTACCTAGTGAACCGCAGTGTTTTGGCTATCGCTAATTTAATATGGCCCCTACCCGTGAATTGTCTAGTGAAATAATATCACAGATCATTGCTCTAAAGGAGGCAGGCCACCCCATGAAGGAAATTAGCGATTTGGTTGGTGTGGCTCGGTCGACAGTGCGGAGGTGGTGTGCCCGTTTCAGAGTGGAAAACAGTGGTGACAGTCCTACAAAGAAACCACAGTCTGGTAGGCCCAGGAAAACTTCCCCA
>NC_137050.1:49961770-49986770 GCF_032717465.1 Coenobita brevimanus
TCTTTCAGGCTTCTGGCCTTTGGTTCCTTCTTCCATGCATAAGAAAAATGTCCTGCCTGATTGTTTTTACAGCAGTATAAAATGTATAATTCAGTTCATCGTATTCAGTCTGTTATTCAGGTTGTGAAAAAAAAAGGGCACAGGCAGCCCTTATATATTAGAGATGTGTTCGAAAATATATCTTTGTTTTCATACAACTTTTGCTGTACACGAAGGCAGATTGGTAAACGAGATTTACATGTAGCAGTGAATCTCTGGTAAACAAATTTTTTCAGCGCATTTCTGTGGACATAGTTATCTAAAAATGACAAAAATGCAAACGTAAAAAGGACTTACTGTAGTAGGAAACGTTGGTGTGTATGTACAAATACCAAATGCAGGCGAAAATCAGGTTGACCTAACAGTGAGATCATTCGGGATGCAGTGGAAGGTAATAGACACTACTAAATCATGGCTCTGAGAGGGGTGTGGATGAGGGAGTGGGATGAGCAGAATACTGAATGTTGTTTTCGTCTGTACTAATTATCTACATAAACTCTGGCTCAGTACCTCATTTCTTACCATTATGCGGTGCTCATTATGTTTCCATGACACGAATGCATTACGGAAATTAGCCTCTGTTGGGCCAGTGTGCAATGAGCGCCGCGGAAACTGATCATCAGTTTAGCTGGGGAAATCTGTGTTGATCACCGAATGAAGCAAGTTATAATTTCCATTTATGTTGTAGATTTGCTGCCGTTGAGGTAACCTGCTTGTGTTTCAGACACGTGTGGCTTAATTTTTTTGACTTAATATTATCCTTTTTTCATAAAGGCTAAAGACACAGCACCTCAAAGCATACACGCTAATTATTTTTTCTAGTAATTCATCACCGAGGGAGTAAAATGGACTACAGAGCGAAAAGAATATTCACGTCAGCAGTAGCGAAGCTGGATGATCAGGGTGCATTTGTGAAGAAGGGGGAGGGTAATAATAATTATTGCTGTAATCTTGGTACAGGTATACTCGTCTAAAAATTACAGTATAGTAAAGGTGCATTATATAATCTTGCACCGGAATTAAATACAAAGTTGCTTGAATCTTGTGTGGCCCCGGTGAAAGCATATAATTCAGTAGATCAGCAGACATCACAGAAAATACAGTATTAAGGGATTTAATCTACTGTGTTTGAAAGCCTTTGTATTTTCCTTGGTGATTTATTTAGCATGTGATACCGTATTTTTTTCCTAGCATGGCATTGATTAAGGAATTTACAAGAACATGATATTACGTAAGCAGAAATTAATTGACATGGAAGAAGTACTAATGAGGAGTCTTCATAACGAGGATAGTGGACTGAAGGGGATATAGAGTGAAAAATAAAGCACACACAGCCTTCCAGAGTAGACATATTGGAGGCAGCTGTGAGAATAAATCCTGCGTTCGAGTGAGAGGGTCATCTTGAATTCCGGATTGAAACACGGCTGTGCTCTGTCATCGTGCCTGTTCGTTGTGTGTAAAGGTGGAGTGCCGGGCGAGGCGACAGCAAGACTAACTGCAGGTAGAAATTTTAGCTTTAGGTAGAAATTTTAGCTTTAGGTAGAAATTTTAACTATAGGTAGAAATTTTAGCTTTAGGTAGAAATTTTTAGCTTTAGGTAGAAGTTTAGGTTTAAGTATAAATTTTAGTTCTAGATGGAAATTTTAGTTCTAGGAAAAAATTAGCTTTAGGTGGAAATTTAGCTTTAGGTAGAAATTTTAGCTTTAGGAAGAAATTTAGCTATAAGTAGAAATTTTAGTTTTAGATAGAAATTTAGCTTAACGTAGACATTTTAGCTTTAGGTAGAAATTTAGCTTTAGTTAGAAATTTTGGCCTTAGGTAGACTAGCTTTAGGTAGAAATTTTAGCTGTAGGTGGAAATTTAGCTTTAAATAGAAATTTTAGCTGTAGGTGGAAATTTAGCTCGATAGAAATTTTAGCTTTAGGAAAAATTTTGGCTATGAGTTGAAATTTTAGCTGTAGGTAGAAATTTTAGCTTTAGGTAGAAGTTTTAGCTTTATGTCTGCCCAGCGCACGAGGTATTTAGAGAATCAGATTTTGCCTAGTCTATTCTTCCCCTAGGCCGCATTCTCGTCGGTTAAGGAAATTCCCTAACGCCTTTTCCTAAACGATATAGTTTGCTTATTACTCATTACTCTCCTCTTGTTTGTCATTTATTCATTCAGATATCACCATACTCAGCATAAATAAAGTACAAAATCTTATTAACCATATCCGAAAATAAATCGCTAAGTGAGAGGCTTTACGGAGCTTCCCAAACCGACAAACATCAGTCCTCGGTTGGATGGAGGGGAACAAAGAGGTACCGCAACAGACTTTGTCCTCGAGTCTCACCGGCTCGAGAACCGAACTCAGATTTACCAGTTGCGAACGAGACCTGTTAATCAGTGCACCGCTGACTCCCCCAAGAGGCAGGGAGATAATGAGTGCTGAGGTAATTAGTGCTGAGTGGCCAGTGCTTCATCTTATATATAATGGAGTGCTGATGCTTAGGTGAAGAAGGGAAGTTACAGAGTCTAATGTAGTAACCCCTGAAGAAGACTGGAGTTGAAAGTAAGTATAGCCAAAAACAAAGTGATGATATTTGAAAAGCCGTGGAGGCGAACTAGCATGATGTTAAAGTACAGTATGCAGAAGCAAGAAAAGTGAGGTGTTCAATACTAATGCAGTGTTGTGAACAAGTTAATATTCTGGAGAAACTGGAGGAAAGAGCGCGGCAAGCGAGGAAGGTAGTAGGAGTTCTGAAATAAGAGAAAGAGGAATATAAGCCAGGAAGTAAAGACGGCCTAATACAAGAGTTTCGACAACATACTAATTCCACTGGTGTCGAAAACTTAACGGACATGAATATCTATTAAATTCGTGAAGGTAGATAATGACACAGTGAGCGGTGACTTTTGAAACCTAGTGATACAAATTTCGGGGTCAGACAGGCATTTCAGAATACTGTGTAGTTCATAGTTACTGAATTAAATGCTGGACAAATTATATTGCTCTCGACTGTACATGCTTGCACCGTGGACATCACTGTACTTGTTGATGTCATATTTGCGAACTATCGATACAAGTGTCCTGAGAAGGGTCGAGGAGTGAAGAATGGCAGAAGGGATGGGCATATGAACAGCTTCGTCACGAATGTGATGTGAAAGTGGATGTCTGTCTGTCTAATCCAACCCTTTTTTTCTTTATTAAAATTTTAAGAATACGGGGCTAGGCTGATCAGACAATTAAGGCAAGGGTCAGCGGTTCCTTCCTCCTAAGCGCTATTTTCTGAACAATAAATATAATCACATTTTTGGTGTTAATACTTCGGACTGAATCAGGTTAGAGAGAGAGAGGCAAATGGACTGATTAAGGCTGTTTGAGTGAAAGGTGACTGATAGGAGAGAGACAGGCAAAAAACGTACGGTATGGGAGAATACGGGTTTGCAAATAATCACAGGACAGCAACAACATTGACTCTCATCCTTTTGCATTCTTGCTGACCCTAGACACACACACACACACACACACACACACACACACACACACACACACACACACACACACACACACAAGCTAAGTGGGTAAATGTGTGTGCTCATGTCATTTGGGCAAGTGCTTCTACCTGCACTCTCCAAATGCGTTCACCTTGCACAAATGAACATGCGCAAGAACAAAGCAGCTATTCAGGCTAATGCATCAGGCAAATTGCACACACACACACACACACACACACACACACACACACACACACACACACACACACACACACACACACACACACACATTCTATGCCTATGGGCATACATATTGCATGTAAACATTCATAGACATACATACACACATATACGTACATGACATATGCACACAGAATCACTCACGCAAAACCACATTCGTTCGAGAAAAATATAATTGAAGAGTCAGTCTCTCTCTCTCTCTCTCTCTCTCTCTCTCTCTCTCTCTCTCTCTCTCTCTCTCTCTCTCTCTCTCACGGTGCATCAGAGGGAATTATCCATATCTTGGCATAATGGGCCATACACCGGAAAATAGCCATAGTATTAGATATTTAGCCATTGCCTTTATGTATTGGGGTTATGAGAGAGAGAGAGAGAGAGAATCTGGTTCTCACATATGACTTACACACACACACACACACACACACACACACACACACACACACACACACACACACACACACACACACACACACACACACACACACACACACACACACCTTTGATACTATGAACATGTAACTTATTCCTTATAATATCCTACATATTTTTTTTTCATTTTTGGTAAGATCTCTCGCTCTGAAGGGCATTTATAGAATTTCCGTCAGTCACTTAAATACCATGTTTATTTTATTATTATTATTATTATTGCTATTATTATTATTATTATTTTGAGATTGATGAAATGGTTCGGCCGTATGAAGAATAGACTAATCCGATTTCGTCACAGTGAACAGGTTATACGAGAGACAGATAGATAGATAGATAGATAGAGATAGATAGATAGATAGAGAGAGAGAGAGAGAGAGAGAGAGAGAGAGAGGGGGGGGATGGGGAGGCATACAGACAGAGCGAAGGATACAGAGCCAAAAATTAGTCCTAATGTTCCCGTAGTATTGTGGTGAGAGAGAGAGAGAGAGAGAGAGAGAGAGAGAGAGAGAGAGAGAGAGAGAGAGAGAGAGAGAGAATTTAGTCCTGATATTGTCCTAGTATGTTGGTGAGGTAGGTCGAGGCACCACGCAAGGCGAAGGTCATGTGCTCTAAATAGGTCAGAGAGTCGTATTGTAAGAGGCTGTGGAGAACTCTTAACGCCTCTTTTTTAGCGATTTATTCTGGACATTACGCCTACCTGTCCTCTTTGTGTTACCTGTGCATACCACGTTAATATTAAAATAAATGACACTCAAGGTAATGTTAAGGTAAGCAATAATAATCTCTAAGGAATAAGTCTTACAAAACCTATTATACCATTTTGAAAGGGCCTGAACTTTAAGAAGCGGCTGGGTGTTTATCAGTCATGTTATACCACTATACTCATTTTTTTTTTTATTGGGGCAAAGATGCACTTGACAGGTTGGTGATGGTTGGCTGAATGCAACGTCACTTCATAATCTCTCTACTCGTCAGCATTATTAATTGACCACATATATCTGTGGGGGAAATTTGGGTTGGTAAAATGTTATTCGGACATGTATTCAGCAGATCATCACCAACCTGTCAAGTGCATCTTCGCCTCAATAGAACAAAAAAAAATGAGTTATACGGACAAGCCCTCTCCTTTGCTCTTTCCTGTACTGGTGTTTGTTTGCCCAGCCTCGCCCCAGACACCTCACATTATTTTTTTTTTAAAGTGCCCTTTACCGTTCACCCGAGAACCACGAAAATATGCTAACCTTTCAGCAAAATAAATAGATAAATAAACAGATAATAATAATAATAATAATAATAATAATAATAATAATAATAATAATAACAATAATAATAATAATAATATTGAAATTCCGAGAACTTGGGCCCCGAACTGACAGGGTTCATTGTGGGTTGAAATGAAACTAAAGATAGAATAAGTTGACCCCATATGACCTTGACCTTTGACCCATTGACCCAACTGACCTAATTAGTTCATCGTTCCTTCATACTGTATCACTGACAAAAGTTTGGTCGAAATCCACCGATGGGTTCAGGAGATATCGCGCACATACCCAAACAACCCTAACTTTTGACCCCTTGACCTTGCTGACCTAATCTATTCATCATCATCATCTCATACTGCATCACTGACAAAAGTTTGGTGGAAATCCGTTGATGGGTTCAGTAATTGTCATGCCCAGAAAAGGGGTACGGACGCACACGCGGACGGACAGACCAGTCACTTAATGCCTCCTCCATCATAGGTGGGTGGCAGCATAATAATCCATTTCTTTATAAAGCTTAGTTTTCTTTGTTTCTCATTTGTCCACAGTCCCCTTACATATCGGACTGAGGAAACAAACATATTCGTCTAAAAATGGACTGTTTGCAATAAAAACCTAGTGTATTGCAAAGTTCGGATTGTCAGCATCATAAGCGTATTTTATTCTATGTTTCGGACTGAGTAAACAATGAGAGCATAATATATTCCAGATTTCGAACTGAGAAAATGGCACTTAACATATTTTATTCCAATTTTTGAGACATAAACCTTGGTCCGTACTCTTGTCAAGCTCCCAATCACCCTTTCCTAAGCGATTTATTTTCTTCATAGCACCTTGCTCTTCAGTGTATTTAATTCATTCTCATATCACCATACTGTTCATAAATGACGTCCAAATTTATATCTGCCAGACATACCCAAAAATAAATCGCTAAGGAAAAGGAGCTAGGGAGCGACGAGAATACCAGCCCTTGTGTTTTCCTAATTTTCCTTTGATTTACATAACAATACTCTTATCGCTTCTTTGGTCGAGGGTGTTGCTCAGGTTGGCTTTTTCTGTTTTATAGCAACTCTGCTTCGATTATTTATTTTACTTAAACATCTTAATAGCCGATTGTATGTTATTGAAGGGAGGGGGAGGCCAAGGATGAGATGGAAGGTTGAAGTGGAGAGGTGTATGAGAGAGGGGGTGTGTGAGCTGGGAGCAGGGCAGTGAAATGGCGGAGGACAGGGCGACATGGAGGCAATTTGTTTGTGGCCACCCCTTACGAGATTAAGGCGTCTGGCAATAGATAGATAGATATAGATGCTACTGAAGCAGCCTGTGTTGGTATTAAAAATAAATCAGTATACAGGAACTGGTGTAATGCCAAATAAATCGCTATGGAAGAGGTGTTAGGGCTCTGTGTAAGAATTATAAACGTAATCCAGATTTAGGCCTGATTAAGCAGCATAAATGCAATATATTTATTTTCATCGTGACACACAATGACTACATCCAAATGCCTGTGTGGCCAAGTCCAAGGCCCCCACAGTGCAGTCTAAAGGAAAGCTCAATTATAATATGCAGATCCTGAACCAGCATTTTTCTTTTTCGTGTTCCTTTCTTCTCTCTCTCTCTCTCTCTCTCTCTCTCTCTCTCTCTCTCTCTCTCTCTCTCTCTCTCTCTCTCTCTCTCTTTCTTTTGCGTCACGGGTACTATTTCCTGTTGTACATTTCTTCTTAATTTATCATAGAATTTATCCACGGTATCAGCACGGTTCATACAATCGTTCACACTCTAATGGCCCCAATTATTGATCCTTTTAGACGATTCAGGAGCAAATGAATCTTCAACAGGTGATGTGCTTCGTCTTAGGGTGAGGCACACTTGCACCAAACTTGTGATCGGCAAGATGAAACGAAGCACCGGGTTAGAGCTGCTGCAATATGCCAGTCTGAACGTAGGACGGACCCCTGATCTTCGTTTCCTCTAGTCGATCACATGTTTGGAACAAGTGTGGCCTCCCCCTTAGTGGTGAACATGGAAAGGCCAACCCAAATGTCACAGTGATAAAAAAAAGATCAAGGCCATACATCAGATTCCTTTATTTAGACTTAAAATTGGTATCATTGGAAAGAGAATTCAGAATGCAGTAATTTTTTCCTCTCAATTTTGATGCAACCCATTGGAAACTGGCAAACTGTAGACTATCAGTACTCCCTGTTTCAGCTCCATTAGGTGATGCTGGGGAGAGACAAGAACAGCAAGGTAATCTTTATATACCAAACGATTAACTCTCACCTTAACACCTCCCGGCAGACCAACATCCTAACAAATCTACGGGAAAGGATCACCTGAATTCCCTGTCACTTCGGAGATTCGCAGCACCTCTTCCATAGCGAATTATTCTCCCTATTGCATCTCGTTATCGTCTTGTATGATATTGAAAGACTGACTAAGAGGGAGTGTGTGTAGGTGATGTGGAAAGAGGGAGGGGAAGGGGAGACCGAGGATGAGGTGGAGGGATGGAGTTGAGAGGTATATGAGGGAGGGGGGAGTAAGTTGGGGGGAGAGCATTCAAATGGTGGGTAACAGAGCGACTAGGAGGCGTTTTTCTGCTGCCACCCTTTGCGGGATTAGGGCGTGGGGCTGTAGATAGATAGATAGATGATATTGATGCAAACTGTATAAATAACTATATAAGTAACTGTATAAATAACACAGAAGATGAAGTTTAGGTGTAATATGCAGAAAAATCGCCAAGGGATATTTTCAACAAAGCCTCCTACGGGATTTGCTGTACAATAAGGACGGTAGTTGAACATAGCAGTTGCAAGACAGACATCAGCGCATAAGTGTTTGATATCCTTTATACCTGATGAGGCTGGATTAGCGTTAAGGATGTGTGTAGATTATGTTGTGGAAATGAACATCGACTTTTTTATCTTTTTATTAACCTTTTTACGATCGATTGTGTTAATACGTTAGTCACTTCTTGCACTCCGGATTACTCAGCACAGTTTATGCCTTCACGTCTTTCTGCCGCTGATCTATGGGCTCCGTTTACCGTGACATTTGTAAACTCAGCAGTACTTTAAATGCACAGTGCTCGGTTTCAGCTGATTTGTATATAAGCCCAATTTATCAGCAAAATTGGGTCCTTGGCTTCGTGAACGAGGGTCCTAGGCTTCGTGAACGAGGGTCCTAGGCTTCGTGAACGAGGGTCCTAGGCTTCGTGAACGAGGGTCCTAGACTTCGTGAACGAGGGTCCTAGGCTTCGTGAACGAGGGTCCTAGGCTTCGTGAACGAGGGTCCTAGGCTTCGTGAACGAGAGCATTTTTATTCAAAGCATAAAAAAAGGACCAAGTAAAACATTTTGAATCACGCAAATCCTCCCCATTCTTTTCATTATTATTTTTTCAACTTCCTCAGCGCTGTTTCATGTAGACACCAGATTTACTTGGATACACAGTTGGTCTGGTTAAGGCATACTCTTAATCAGAAATTTAAGGTTCAGATCGCGTTTGTTTTTATTATTATGGAAAAGTTTTTATTTTTCGTAAGCTCTTTACCATGAACTCAGTATCCGCATAGAATAAGGTAAGAAAAATAAACCCATAAAGTGCGAGATTGTGGGATTAAATCACGGTATTCTTAGGATCATAAGTAACAGAATGGTTGTAAATCCTGAGATCGGCAAAAAAGGAAGAAAGAAAAAAAAAAACTGCACACGGCAAGGATTATGTGAGACTGGCCCGTATTGTCCTTGGTCAGGGAGAGTCTTTAGAACCTTTTCCGTAGCGATTTATTTCTGGATCCGGCTGGTTAATAAAATTTTTTACCTCACCTATGCAAAGTATGGCAATATTATGATTTAAGCAGCGCATGAGACGGTAGTAACTTATAAAAAGCAAAGTAAATCGCTTAGGAATAGGTGTTAGGGAGCTTCCTTAACAGATGAGAATGCTGGCTTTTGTCATCGGGATCCTGACATGGCAACAAAGCAACAGGTTTTAATATATTTTGTCATAGGTACGAAAACGACCCAATATTCTTACGCCTTATCTTGGGTGTTTTTGTATACACACTTGAAAGCAGTCTCGGTAAGTGTGTGTATTTTCCGTCGATTCAGAGAGCCGCATAATGGCCTCTGGAGACCCATTTCTGGATCTGGAACCGCCTAGTGAGCGCACCTGATGCACGCACATACACGTACACGCACGCACGCACGCACTCACGCACGCACGCACGCACGCACGCACGCACGCACGCACGCACGCACACACACACACACACACACACACACACACACACACACACACACACACACACACACACACACACACACACACACACACACACACACACACACACACACAGAGAGAGAGAGAGAGAGAGCCATACAGCCAGACATAAAGCTCTCTCCTCAAACATACCTGAAAGCGCAAACGGGGCATCCTCACAAACAGGCGCGCGCACACCCTTCACCTAAACGCGCAGTTACCGTAAAAAGATCCCACCGTAACTACTGGCCATACATAAGTCTCCTCTTTTATGCAGTAGCGGCACAATCTTATATGCAAATTAGTGTGTCGTCAGGCTGTCCACCGCTTGCAATACGAGGGACGGAAATATTCAGCGTAATGCCGTGTGGGGCTCAATAACAGTAACTCTGGCCTAGCGTGTATGTGTGTGTGTGTACTGGCCGACTGTGCTGACCCCTCCCCCTCCCCACTGCTTGGAGGGGTCAGGGATTAGAGGTCAGGGGTCACGAAGGGTTTGAGGTTTGGAGGAGCGAGGGAGGAATGGAGAGGGGGATCGGGAAGGTAGGAAATGTGGAAAAGGGAAGGGTTTCGTAAAAAAAAATCATAAGGAATTTGGATCAAGAATTCTATAGCTAGGAGTGAGTGAAAGGGACAGGAGAGTGCACGGAGAGAGTAGTAAGTGAAGGAAGGCGTTCTGACACCGAAGGCTATTGAGATTTGGTTAGATTCCTTAAGGAGCAAAGAAGGAAGGGACTGAGAAATGTAGAAGGTAGGGAATGTGGAAGAGAGAGGTGGTAATGATCAGGAAAGTTAAAGGGGATAGAAGGTCTGTAGTTAAATGGAGTAGGAAGCACGGCAAAACGAGATGTATGGAAGTAATTAGGAGAGTAGGAAGCATCACGTGAAAGTAAAGGGTTAGTGGATGAGAGGCTTAGACAAAGTGGTGTGGGTTGGAAGGAAGCTACAATGCAGGGAGAGCAGAAAATGATGTAGTGAGAAGGGGTCTTAATATGGAAGATTACCACGGAAGGATTAGGCGGCTGGATGTTGGAGGTGGGGAGGGGGAGAGAGGATAGGTTTTGGGGATGGTAGGAAGTGCTGAGCCGGGAGGAAGCAGTGATGTGGAAAGGTTGAGAGGTTAGGACTTCGGAAGCATATAGAAAGAGATGAGGAAGGGAGGGACAATAGAAAAGAGGCAAAGAGAACGACAAATAGGGAAGAGGCTTTGGTAGGAAAATCTAGAGAGGTTAAGGCAGTAGGATTCTTCAGAGAGGTGTGGGTGGGATTGGCAGGATAATGGGAAAGGTACAAAATGAGAACGAGGGAGGGAGAGTTAGAGAGATCAGGAGAATTAAAGTGTAGAGGGGTGAGAGTAGGGGGAATGCAAACATATAAAGGCTGGAAAACTAGGAAAAGGAAGGGAGTCTTGTTACTGAAAGGTGGAGAGATTAGGAGATTTGAAGTCACGGTTGAAGTGGTCAGATTCTAGAGAGAACTCTATCTATCTATATACCTAGGCTGCTTCCCCCAAGGAAAGGGAGGGAGAGAACTAATACCCTAAAAAGAGAAAAGACCCAAATTTATTCAACGTTTCATTTCTACTGGCTTTTTGTGCCTCGTTGCATATGATGTTTGTTCTTCATGCTCATCCAATTTACGCTGGTTCTTTTACGCAGAGCTTTAAGAATCATCATAAATGTAAACATAGAAAGTTTTAATTTAACCCTCCACTTGACAAAGTCAGAGGAGGGTGTTGTTATCACTGGGATCAGTAGGTGTCCGCCCGTCAAGCTGGGCGGCAGGGCAGCTGACCCGGCGTCGAGATTTCGTTTCCAGGCCAGAACTCAGAAAGTATGCACTATAGAGTCATGAAATTTTAAATAGTTATATGTCTTATAGGGAACTGGTGCCCTTTGATAGGTACAACGCTGTGTCTTAAGCATTTTGTTTTCTTTAATATTGAAAGAAGTTTAAAAAAAAAAAAAAATCCCAGAGATTTCAGTGCGACCGGTGCAGGGAATCTGAAGGGCCCACGTTATGTGTCCTTAAGGGGTTCTCCTTACGCCCACCTGTAGAAGAAAAGATTGGGAGGGAGGGGAAGGGCCGGTATGCGCATGGTCAGATGTGCTGGGGGGTGGGTGGTATGTGCTTGGTCATGTGGAGAGTTGCAACAGCGTAGCGTTGCCTATGTATTTTTTTTTATTAATGCGGGAGGAGGTAGTTAAGAAGTGTAAAGAAAGATCAAGAGGGTTAGAAAACAGAAAAAGGTGAGAATCAGGAGCTGAAAGACTAGAAAGGAGAACTGAAGAAAGAAAAAGGCTAAAAGTGGCAGAGGGAGAGGAAAGGTGGGCATCAGATGAGGAGGGTGTCAGGAGAGTTAAGGCAAGATAAAGCCAGGAAAGTTGGTGGGCTGAAAGAAAGAGGAGCTAAGGAAAGACGAGGAGGCAGGCCAGGATTGTGAGGGGAGAAAAATGCAGCACAATGAGTGATGAAAGAGAAGAGGAGGAGGGAATCAAGGCGGCCCAGAGATGGAGGTGGTGAGAGGGTGAGTGAAAGGAGCTATTTGGGGGCTTAAGGATATAGAGAAAAAGGGAGGGGAAAAAAAGAGAGGAGAATGGAGGAGAGCAGGGAGGAGGAGCCTGGGTGGGAGGAGGATTTGGTGAGGATGGAAGAAAAGTTTGGATCCGTGAGTGTGAGACGGGTATGTCGGGGTTGGGGAGGATGTTTGGGGTTGGGTGTGTTGGGGTTGGTGTACGATGGATTTAAGTGTATTTTGAGGACTGTGTTGGGGTTAAGGTGTGTTTGGGGTTGACAGGGTGTTAGGGTTCACGGTATCATGGGTTTGTGAGTGTGTTGGGGTTTAGGTATGATAAGGCTAAGTTTTTTATGGAGTTCGGGATGTGTTGAAATTGTTGTTATGTTGTTGGTTGGGGTGTGTTAGTTTATGGGTGCGTTGGGGTCGTTCTGTGTTAGGGTTAGTGCCTGTGTGTGTGGGCTATTTGTGGGTGATTGGAGTGTGCTAGAATGTGCTGAGATTTAACTTTGTGATGGGGATAATGGTGCGTTGGGGTAGTTTTGTGTAAGGGTGTGTTAGAGTTGGGAGTGTGTTGGAGTTTTGATGAACTGAGGTTGAGGGTGTGTTAATGCTGTAGGCGTGTTTGTGGCTGAGGGTGCGTTGTGTTTGGGAATGGGGTGCGTTGGGTTTGGGTTTGGGGTGCGTTGGGTTTGCTCTGGGGAGTCAGATAGAGGGAAGACATAAGACCCTCGGGTTTCTGGCCACCGCACACCCCGGCAAACACGAGGAGAAAGAGTTAATATTTACTGATATCCGAGAGAAGAAAGTTTGGGCATCAAATACGCTGGATTTTTCTAATATCTTTTTTTACATATCCAGTGCTTCTGCTAATGGATTTATTGGTGCATTAATGGATACGCCCGGAGCTGCCTGGCAAACAACACAGAAGACTTTAATTTTTATACAACATGGTCAGTGTGACAACCTTGCTGCAGTCGCCTGAGTAAGGAAGGGGATAATTTTGTACTTACACACACTGTATGTGCATTTAGGAGGAAATGAGAGAGAGAGAGAGAGAGAGAGAGAGAGAGAGAGAGAGAGAGAGAGAGAGAGATTTTAGGAGGTTCAGTTTTATCACCTTCAATCCAATGAATCAGTTTCAATTATATTCTTGCCACCTTTAAATGATTTTATTGAGCCAAAAAAGATAAACCGGGGTGGGAAAGATTTAACGGAGACTATTTCCAACCCCGTCACTAAAGTTTCTACATAAGTATAATCCAAAAGTACATAATCACTACATAAGTATCATCCAAAGTAATGAATAAACAGAATTCTTTACTGGAATGAAGTAGTCAGATATCAACTTGTGAGACAGATAGGAATGTACGGTCGCGGACATTAATTTTGATCCACTTCTTTACGATAAAAAATGGGAGAGTGAACAGTAACTTCTGGAACCTAGTGCAGCTCCCTTCCGAACCCAGATTATTTTTTTAGGCTAATGTGTAAGTTTCATATTCGTTCGTCTTAAGTGAAGCGATAATCCTGACCGCGACTGTACATTAGGGTGAAGGTTCTTTTATCTTTCTCTGTGCACTACAAATACGAAAATACGTAAGTTCAAGACAAAATACCCAGAGTTCAACAAGATATATTCAGTTTATATGTCAGGCCTGGCGGGTATTGGACCAGTACTTAGGTAATATATTGGGGAGATGGTAGTGAAGTGAGTAGAGTCGTGTACTGAGGGTTTTGGTAGTGAAGTGAGTAGGGCCAAGTACTGAGGATAATGGTAGTGAGTAGAGTCATGTACTGAAGATAATGGTAGTGAAGTGAGTAGAGTCGTGTACTGACGATATTGGTAGTGAAGTGAGTAGGGCCAAGTACTGAGGATAATGGTAGTGAGGTGAGCCATGTACTGAGGATAATGGTAGTGATGTGAGTAGAGTCATGTACTGAGGATAATGGTAGTGAGGTGAGCCATGTACTGAGGATAATGGTAGTGAGGTGAGCCATGTACTGAGGATAATGGTAGTGAAATGAGTAGGGCCAAGTACTGAGGATAATGGTTGTGAAGTGAGTAGGGTCATGTACTGAGGATAATGGTAGTGAAGTGAGTAGGGCCAAGTACTGAAGATAATGGTTGTGAAGTGAGTAGGGTCATGTACTGAGGATAATGGTAGTGAAGTGAGTAGGGCCAAGTACTGAGGATAATGGTAGTGAAGTGAGTAGGGTCATGTACTGAGGATAATGGTAATGAAGTGAGTAGGGCCAAGTACTGAGGATAATGGTTGTGAAGTGAGTAGGGTCATATACAAAGGATAATGGTAGTGAAGTTAGTAGGGTCATGCACTGAGGATACTGGTGGTGAAGTGAGTAGAGTCATGTACTAAGGATAATGGTAGTGAAGTGAATAGGATCCTGTACTAAGGATAATGGTAGTGAAGTGAGTAGGGCCATGTACTGAGGATAATGGTAGTGAGGTGAGCAGGGCCAAGTACTGAGGATAATGGTAGTGAAGTGAGTAGGGCCATGTACTGAGGATAATGGTGGTGAAGTGAGTAGAACCATGTGCTGAGGATAATGGTAGTGAAGTGTGCAGGGCCAAGTACTGAGGATTATGGAACCGTAGGAGGAAACCCGACTACTGCACATTTTCAGGAATTTAACGTTGAACAACCATCACTTGTCTTCCATATTGTCCTGACAGCACGCCATTTGCCCAAGCCTCTCTGTTTTGTTATATTTTTCATGCCATCAACCAACCTTCCAGACAACGTAGAACCCGTCATAGAGGAAGGGTTTATGATGGCTGTACGTAACCCTTTTTTTTATCCTAACTAAAAACGTCTAAAGTTTGCTAGAATTAAATGAAAAATTCCTCATCGGACTCTAGATCTTAAACATTGCCAGTGATACCACCATAACAGAGGATCTTAGTGATATCCCTTATGTATTATGGTAGAGATGGTTAGTCAAAGAGGCGAGGGCATAGGAGTCTTAGTTGCATCATTTCCCAAGCGATTTAGTTTGCTTATTAGATTTTGGGAATTTTTTTCTGTGGTATATCATTTGAATATCATTTTAGGATGCATCATGACGAAAGAAAATAATGCTTAGTTATAATGTGCAGAATATACGGGCTGGCCTTTGGTTCCTTCTTCCTTGCTAAAAAAAAAGAAAAAGAAAGATTTTAGGGAATATCCACCATCAGTGTCGTAGTGGTGACGTCTGATGTCTGCTGGGGATCACCTCTCTGTTTGTGTGTGGTAGATGAAATTCTGAACTTCATGGAGAGCTTTCTAATCTATATCCAGAGTCGAGTGGTTGAGAACAGCTAGGATTCTTGTTCATTAAGCTCCGTAACCTAACCACACGCCAACAGATAGACATCTCTCTGTTTGTGTGTGGTGGGTGAAATACTGAACTTCATGGACAGCTTTCTACCCTATATCCAGAGTCCGGTGGTTAAGAACGGCTAGGATTCCTATTAAGCTCTGAGACCTAACCACACGCCAACAGATAGACTGATGGAGACGTGTTTTTCCGGGATAGAGAATTATTAATAGCAGGTGCGTTGTAGGTCATGTGAGTGATAATCTGCGGAAGCCGTTTCAGGAAAATTTACTTCTTCAGTCACTTTCCTGGAACGTAAAGGATCTGAGACACTAACCTACAGTCAGGACAACACCTACTTGCCTTTGAGGTGTGGGAATTATAACCGTCAAAACCAATAATATCCAAAGGTTCGTAAGGAATTTAATACTGCTTTCATTCAAAGCAGTTGGGAAGAGACTGATTACTAGGTGGATGTTAATTGGAATAGAGTACTAGAGATGTTTCAGTCACAAAAGTGTTAATGATAACAGTGTCAGTACGTGTTGGCTCTTGTGACGCACTGTGGGCTAAGTAAAATTGCTCGACATAAACTAGAATATACTTTAATACGCGACACAACGCAAACGTATTTGTAAAATACTTTACAGATACCCTCTGTGATGAAAATAAGGGAGTGTAAGGCAGTTCGTAAAATGAAATAGTTCTTAATGAAAGTAGGTACAGTCCTAAGAGGGAACACGTCATCCATCATCATAATTTAATGAGGAAAAAATGACAACATATACGCAGATTATGTAATGAAAATGAAACGCTGAGAACTCGGGCCCCGAAATGTCGACGCAAAGCTTCACTCAATATGCCTCCACCAAGTCCTGCGCACAGACTCACCATACAGCCTCCATGACAGGGTTTGTTGTGGGTTGAAGTGAAACTAAAGATAAACTATGAAGATCCCATATGACCTTGACCTTGCAGATCTAATCAGTTCATCGTCCCTTCGTACTGTATCACTGACATAAATTTGATTGAAATCCGTAGAGGAGTTCAAGAGATATCGCGACCACACCCATACGACCTTAACCTTTGACCCCTTGATATTGCTAACCTAATCAGTTCATTGACCTCATACTTTATCACTGTCAAAAGTTTGGTCGAACTCCGTCGAGGAATAAAGGAGATATCGAGCCCACATGGATAAACTAAGTCTACCACATATGACCTTGACCTTTGACCCGTTGACCTAGCTTACCAAATCAGTTCATCATCTCATACTACATCACCGACAAAAGTTTGATGGAAATCCGCAAATGGATTCAGAAGATATCGCGCACCCACCCACGCACGGACAGACCAATCACTTAGTGTCTCCTCCACCATAGCTTGGCGGAGGCAAAATTAGAGAGAATAGTGTAAGATAATCACTAAAATGAAATCGTGCTTAATAACTAGAGATAAAGTTATAAGAGGGAACAGACATATGACATTACGTGGTCTTCAACAGCAGCCCTCATGATCCATCCACCTTTGGCCCCCTCACACAGGCTTTCTCACCCCAAACATCTTCGCCACCACCTTGTCCCCTTCCCGGTCCTTCGTATCCAGCACTCCTCCCCTCATCCCTCCTTCCCTCCCCATTTCCACTCCTCCCTTCTCTCTTTCCCTCCTCATTTCCACTCCTCCCTTCCCTTTTTCCCCCTCCCTTCCTTTCCTGCTTGTCACCCCCTCCTGTCCTCGCTACCTCCACTCCTTCTGTCCCTGCCTTCTCTTCTCCTTCCCTCCTTGCCCTCACCCCTCCTTCACACTTTACTCCCACCCCGTCTTCCCTTCCATTCCTGACCCCTCCTCTCCTTCCATTCATCCCCCTCCTCTCCTTCCATTCAGCCCCCTCCTCTCCTTCCATTCAGCCCCCTCCTCTCCTTCCATTCAGCCCCCTCCTCTCCTTCCATTCAGCCCTCTCCTCTCCTTCAGTTCAGCCCTCTCTCTCATCCCTAGATCCCACCATTCCACTTTCATCTTTGCCTCATCTCTTCAAGCCTACTCCTCCTTTCACCCTGTCCTTCCTTGTCCACCTTTTGCTCCCTGTCTCACCTCTTCTTCCGTCTCTGCATTCCCCATCCACCTTTCGTCCCTGCCACTTCCCTCCCTGCCATCCTCTACCCTTCCCTTTCCCTCCATGCCAACCCCTACCTTCCTCCTTCCTTCCCTGCCCCCCTTACCCTTCCCCCAACCTCCTCGGACAGTAATTACCCAGCTGGCTCCCTTGTCCCCTTCCAAATCTCCTTCAGTCCCTTGACCCCTAAGACTTCCATGCCACAAAAACTGCCACACTGATATACACTCGATCTCACAGAATCCACACTATTGTTTTTCTTCTCCTCTCTGCATTTTCCCCGCCCCCCCCTCTCTCTCTCTCTCTCTCTCTCTCTAACAGCCACACTGATTTGCACTCGCTCTCACAGAATCCACCCTATTGTTTTTTCTCCTCCCTGCATCTCTCTCTCTCTCTCTCTTTCTCTCTCTCCATTTAATTTCCTCCAAGTGGTTTCCTCTCTTATTTTCTTCTCTGTCTCGTCTTCTTTCTCTCCTCTCTCCTTTAGCTTTCCTTCTCTCTTTCCATTTCGTTTTTCTCGTCCTGTTTCCTTCTTCTTCACGTTACTGGGATTCTTACTCTCTCCTTTTATTTTTTTCCCTGTCCCTTTGTATCCCCAAGATTAACCCCTCTCTCTCTCTCTCTCTCTCTCTCTCTCTCTCTCTCTCTCTCTCTCTCCTCCTCCTCCTCCTCCTCCTCCTCCTCCTCCTCCTCCTCCTCCCATTTTTTTTCTCTCCCGTCTTCCAGTTCCTCTCCCTCCTCTCCATGTTTTCACTTTGATCCTCCTCACCTACACAGAACTCTTCCTCCACCGTGGTCCTGAAGCTTTTTTTTTTTTTTTTTTTTTTTTTTTTTTTTTGACGGAGGTACCCATCTTTTTAGAAATTCTCATATCATGGTAGTCAGAAAAAAAAAATATTCATCTGTTATTTGTCTGCTTCGTTGTACCTTATGTCATGATGCCTCCTGGCGATTTTATTCAGCTCTGATTCTGAAGCTATGAGTTACAATCATTTTTTTCCCTTTCACTATGATGACAATTAATTTATTACAGACATATCGAAAAACATCTAGTCGAGAAGATAAGTACTTTCTTCCTCTTGATCGCCTGACTCCCGCGATGGTGGCCACGATCATGTCGCCCCAACAAGCCCTGCACTGAGCCTTCACGCTGTCCTCCCTCCTCCTTGATCAAGCCACCCTTATTGGTATACATCTGCCCCTCCACCTCAGCCTCGATAAACACAATCATACTTACTTCACGGCTTGCACAGCATAACACTTATAAATGGAGCACTGCACAGACAAAACACACATAATGGAGCACCGTACAGACATAACACACATAATAGAGCACCGTACAGACATAACACACATAATAGAGCACCGTACAGACATAACACACATAATAGAGCACCGTACAGACATAACACACATAATGGAGCACCGTACAGACATAACACACATAATAGAGCACCGTACAGACATACACACATAATAGAGCACCGTACAGACATAACACACATAATGGAGCACCGTACAGACATAACACACATAATGGAGCACCGTACAGGCATAACACACATAATGGAGCACTGTACAGCCATAATACACATAATGGAGCACTGCACACCACATGCCACACTAAAGAGCAGACACAATATCAACGGTGTACGAAACCAATGGAACAGCCACACAGGGGCAGTTGCTTACCTGCGCTTGACGGGTCTGCTGATTCAGATGAACGCGGGTTTACTAACAACCACCACCTCACTTTCAGTCCACTTCTCCCTATCCACCGCACACACACCCTCATTGTAAGTCTATCATACACCCCTTTCTACATGTCCATACCATCTCAGGGTGCTTATAACACTTCCCATCATATTCACATTGGCACCGCAAGGCTCCCGAAACTACTCATTTGTCTTCTGTCCTGAGGATGTTTGTGATTTACTTACCAAGTAATAATTTACTGGTAAACTTAAGAGACCCTGCGTTGTTTTATGTTTTTCTGCGATGACGTCCTTTCAGACTTTATTCTTGTTACCTTCAAACAGTTTTATTAGACTTAATTTTACATATTTATTCATGAAATATGTCGTGCAGGCTGTACATCGAAAATATCCAGTCAGAATCTTTCACAAACAAAGAAATATTTTCAGGAGGTAGCAAGCACAAACTGGAATAAAAACGTCTGATTGGAAAGCTTCATACCCTCTTTTAACTGCTCCTGATGGACTGAATCAGCTGGTCTGGGGATAGTAAGAGCAGGCTAAAATAAATTGGTTCTGAGATTGCAGGGCCAAATGCCTGCTTTAGCTGGCCCCTCTAGTGGACTTAACAGAGGGGTCGATTCCTCTTATTTGAACGACCCCTTACAAGAGCGACTCTCCACCCTAATGCAGGATTCATGACCCTTCCTTCTCCTCCTACTGCATCACCCATCCTCCTCCATTACCCTTCCTCCTCCTTGACCTTCCACCTCCTTCATCTCGTCAATGATCTGTCCTCCTCCTTCTCCTCCTCCTCCTCCGCCAACGCTGGTTCTACTAAGCTCTTTACTCCGCGTCTTGCACCCTTTTGCCTTTCATCTGTCAGTCCGTTGCAAAGGTTAGGTTAGGTTAAGTTAGGTTAAGTATGGTCTAGTTTGGGATTGTTTGGTGTGGCTACGCTGTGTGTTGGTCGTTAATTTAGGCATTACTGATAGGGTTTGTGTGAGTAAGATTAAGTTGCGAGAGTTTGGTTAGGTTAAGTTATACTGCAAGTGTTGTAAGATTGGTTAAGTCAGAGGTGTAAGTGTTATAGATAAGGTTACCATATTGGGGTTATGTGTAATTTAATTAAGTTTGGCTAATAGGGTGTAGTTAGGCGTGATTAAGTTACTTTGGGATAGGCTGCGACGCTTGGTTAAGATTGCATCATTACCTTAGCCTGGGGTCAGGTAAGGCAGGTGAGGTTATGATGGTAGGGTTAAAGTAAATTTAGGTAAGATGTAATTAGGCTCTGATAGGATGAGGTAAGCTTTATCATAAGGCAGAGGGATAATTTAACGTCAGTGCTGAAGTGGTTAGTATGGAAAATCTCTCATAATTTCCTCGTCCCAGCCTCTCGCCGTTTCTTCGTCGCTATCTCTCACCATTTCCTCGTTTCTGCCTTTCGCCATTTCTTCGTCTCTGCTTCTCACCATTTCCTTGTCTCTTCCTGCCATTTCCTCGTCTCTCCCTCCCATTTCTTCGTCTCATCCACTCACCATTTCCTCGTCTCTTCCACCATCTCCTCGTCTCTTCCTCCCATTTCCTCGTCTCCTCCTCCCGTTTCCTTGTCTCCGCCTCCCATTTCCTCGTCTCTCCCTTCCATTTCCTCGTCTCTCCCTCCCATTTCCTCGTCTCTTCCTGCCATTTACACTTCTCTCCCTCCCGTTTCTTCGTCTTTCTCTCCCATTTCCTTGTCTCTCCCTGCCACTCCTCGTCTCTCCCTCCCATTTCCTCATCTCTCCCACCCATTACCTCACCTCTCCCTCCCATTTCCTTGTCTGTCCCTCCCATTTCCTTGTCGCTTCCTCCCATTTCCTCCTTTCACTATGTCCTCGTCTCTGCCTCTCATCCCCTCTCGAAGACATCCTCCCTTCCTGAAGCTTAGCCCTTAATTTCCTCATCTGTGCCATTTCTCTCTCTCTCTCTCTCTCTCTCTCTCTCTCTCTCTCTCTCTCTCTCTCTCTCTCTCAGAAAATACACGTACTTAGCATTTCATCTGACCATCGCCCACCAATTTTTTTTTAGCAAAGGAAAACTCTTAATCAGGTGAGAGGATAAAATGGCCTCCCAATTTTCCCAAACCTTCAGCAGCTCCCGTATCTTGTCATTTATTCTATTTTTATAACTCTTCCTTATCTTTGCCTCGCCTCTTTATCTCATTCTGTATCTATTTTCTTAATCTCTTCTTTTTCTCTCGCTCTGTCTTCCATTTTTCTTCACTCTCCTATTTTACAATTTAGTAGAAACTCTGCTGATTTAGGGTTCTCATTTTTACTCCTCATTTTAGCTCTCGTTATCTCCTTTCTCTTCTTTCGTAGTCACTCTTCCAATCACATCCCGTCTCTGCATTCTCCCAACTCGTCCTTTGTCTCTCTCTCTTTGTGTCTCTTTTACCTCCCTCATTCTCTCTCGCAAATTTCCCACCTTCTACTTTTTCCTATCTCCACCAGTGTGTCTTCAGTTTCTCTCACGTCATATTTTTTGTAATGCGTGTGTGTATGTGTGTGTGTGTGTGTGTGTGTGTGTGTGTGTGTGTGTGTGTGTGTGTGTTTTAGAGCGGCCTGGTCAGTCAGTCACTACCTAATGATTTCCACAAGCAAGGTACATCACTCGCGAAGCCAAGTCTTTCTTTACCGTAACTAAGGATTTTCACATGCAAGATGCTACAATTTTGGCTTAGGTTGCTTCACTATAGCAACGCCCCGAAGTTTCCGCATCTGTCAATATTCCTTTTACACTAACTTGGCTTAAAATTGTCATCTCTTAACCCTCAGCGCTTAGCTCTTGAAAAAGATTAGCAGTAGAATATGATGCTAGTCAGGAAGAGGGTTGGAGGAAAGGATGCAGAGATAAAATAGTGTGTTTACTGCCATTCAGATGCAGGAAATAAGCTGCAAAAGGACAAAAATCAGGACCAAGTTAGTGCCTTATTATATGTCAGTTCGTTCAGAATTCCCAACTCTACCATTGCCGTGCTACTGTTTTCTTCATTCTGTCTCCCAGTTTTCCCATCCCTCTTCTGTCTTCTGCATTCTGTCGTCCAAATATTTTCATCTCTTGTCTCTCCTTGCAACTCGGTGCCCAGAGTCGGACGTACTGAAGTAAATAAATGAATAGGTAAGGAAATCAATCAATCCAGTACCTATCCTTCTATCTAAGTATTTTTTTTTAATCACCGTACTTAACCCCTTCAATACGATAGCGTCTTGTATCATGCTCGTACCACCACCAGACGATTTTATTCAGCTGAGAAGAGACGCTAGGTAGGGAACGGGCTTAGAAACAAATGTCACTACAGTACAGCGCGTTTGTTCCCCTGACAAAGATCCCTAATCCCTTTCAGCTCAGTTGGTCTGGTGTATTCTGATTGACTATTGCTTTCTCTTGTAGCCAAAGAGACATGCCTGCCTCATAACTATATTTTGTCTACTCTGTCTCTCTCTCTCTCTCTCTCTCTCTCTCTCTCTCTCTCTCTCTCGCTTTCACTTCTAGCCAGAGACATTCCTACCTTATAACTATACTTTTGTACTCTCTCTCTCTCTCTCTCTCTCTCTCTCTCCTCCGAGATTTTCATTATTTTGCAGCCTTTTTTACGTAACATGTAATAGAAAATGACAACAGTACACCCTTTACAGTGCACTTCTTCGTGACAGGCACCGTGTCGTAACAACTGAACACTGAAGACAGAGCGAGGTGGCAGTTTTAAGTCGTTAGAGTTAGAAGAGTATAGGCTCATCGTTCTTCATACAGCCTCGAATTAATGTTCAAGATTTGAGAGTGAGATAATAACGTCAGAACAAAATAAAATGAATACAGTCCCTTTACTGAGACAACTTTACTATTAGCTGAGGAAAGTCATCTGTTGGCAGCAAGAATAATCCTCAAAATGCGTCATCTTACTCAAGGGATTAATCTAAGCTTTCTCCATTAGCACCCTCCTCTTCTCCATCCCAGCTTTACATTTTTCCTCGTCTCCACCTCAGCTTCACATTTTTCCCCCGTTCCTTCTCCACCCAAACCTTACGTTTTTCCCCTTCACCACCCTAACTCTCCAAATTTTTCCCCGCCCCTTCTCCACCCCAACCTAACATTTTCCCCTTTTCCACCCTAGCTTTGCAAATTTTTCCCTGCCCCTTCTCTGCCCCAACATTGCGTTTTTGTCCTTCTCCCCAATTTTACAATTTTCCCTGCGTCGTCTCCACCCCAACTTTACATTTTTCCCTTTCTTCACTCCAACTTTACAATTTTCCCCAGCAGGCCTCTTCCTTTCCCCACTCTTACTTTATTATTATTATTATTATTATTATTATTATTATTATTATTATTATTATTATTATTATTTCAGTCCGAGTTAACTATGCTGAAGGGAAACTTGACCTCTTGGCTGGAAATTAATGTATTCGTATTATATTCCAGCTTCAGACGGACGATTTTATCCAGTTCGTAGATAATCACCATCGCCAATGGGTTAATCGCTTCACTTAGTTGCCGTCTTTATTGCTTTATTTTTATTTAAGTCAGAGGCTTTATTTAACATAGGAGAGAAACTTTTCCTCTGAGTGTAGATGGGTAGCCGTTAGAGAGAGAGAGAGAGAGAGAGACTTTTCGTTAACTAATTCACTTCGATGCGTATCCCCTGGAGTGAGTGACGTGGTTAAAGGGAGAAAGAATAAAACATAAGGTACGCATCATGAAGGGTTATGTAAGACCTCTGACCCAGACTCCCAGGTTTACATTAAGTTTGTCTGTCTGTTTGTTTTTCTGTTTGTTTGGCTGTCCTCTCTCTCTCTCTCTCTCTCTCTCTCTCTCTCTCTCTCTCTCTCTCTCTCTCTCTCTCTCTCTCTCTCTCTCTCCCCTCGACCTTCCCTCACTTGCACAGGTCTCCCTTTAATCTGTTCCTCACCCCGACCTCTGCTTCTCATCCCTTCATTCTTTTTCGTTTGTCACTCAGCTCTCTCTCTCTCTCTCTCTCTCTCTCTCTCTCTCTCTCTCTCTCTCTCTCTCTCTCTCTCTCTCTCTCTCTCTCTCTCCTGCGGAAGTCTCACTAATCCGGTTACTCACCCCGGCCTCTGCTTCTCATCTCCCCATCCTTTTTCTTTCGTCACGTAGCTTCATTTCTCTCTCTCTCTCTCTCTCTCTCTATCCTTTGGTTGCCGTTGGGAAGGGTATCACGTCTTAAAATGCACACACACACTTACAAAACTCCTTTACTTAGGGGTAATGCCTTAGCCTCGCAGAGAAGGAGGTGCATGATGTAAAGCAGTTAAATAATTTGCAAGACAGAAATCCCACTCTCACCCTTTTATGTAACAATTCCAACAGCGTCTCAGGAAAGGCAAGAAGGTAAATATATAAAATTACTTAGGTCAGGGGAAGCAGCAGCATTTTTTTTTCATTTTCGTGAAGCCTGTCAGACTGTGGATGTTATTTTTTTTTTTTTATTCTTACTATTTCCTGACTACTTGACTCACCTTAGCACACACTTTTCGAAATGGAAGGATTAAATAAAACTTTCTTCATCCCTTTCATTACCACGAGACATTTGCAGGTTAAGTAAAATTCCCTTATATTTAACAGTGGGCATAAGGTTAAGAATACTTCA